>NC_091224.1:20824355-20826855 GCF_040958095.1 Procambarus clarkii
AATAGTATGTGTCTAAGTTTCCAGATGCTTCCTTAAAGGCGAAACGTTAAAATATCTCAAACTTAGCTGAAAATCCTTATAAAGCTTCTTAAGTGCTACATGGGACCCTGGACAAATAAGACGACATTCAAGAAGATTAACACTTAAGAATACTGTCGTGTATAAGTGTAAGTATGAATGGTATATATATATATATATATATATATATATATATATATATATATATATATATATATATATATATATATATATATATATATATATATATACCATCAACGCCACAGGGAGGACAAGAAATAAGGGAGGTTAGGAATAGGGACAAAGGAAATGGGGCTGATAAGATGGTGGACGACTTATATCAAAGGATGAGACCCACCTCCACCACCCATATTACTTAGCACCCAGACAATGTCTTGACCTCAAGGTATGCTTAACACCCTAATAAATACTTAAACTAAAAAAAAAACAAAATATATCTGAGTTATTCATTAAACCAGCCACTTCACCACTTCCCTTCACCCTTTTCCCCCTTACACAATTCCCCTTCCCCCTTCCCATCTTTACCTGCCCCTCCCCCACTCTCCCCTCTATCACTCTCAAAAAATTAAAATCTTGGAAATTACGAAACTCAGTGTTAATTCCCATATTCGTTCAGCATTCGTTACTAGCGTCGTGTTTTCCTTTCAGAGACACAAAATGCTGGTCTCTGGGGAATTTCGGGAATTAAAAATACCCTTCAAGGCTCCGATATCTAATCCCACTAATGATGTGACCGGGGAATTTTTCCTAATGACTGATTCTAATTAGTGTTTTACATCCGCTAATTAACAGGCAAGTCTGGTGTGCAGGTAACTGGCTCCTCATTAACTCTCCCGGTGAGAGAGGGGAGGGAGGGAGAGGGAGAGGGAGAGGGAGAGGGAGAGGGAGAGAGAGAGAGAGAGAGAGAGAGAGAGAGAGAGAGAGAGAGAGAGAGAGAGAGAGAGACAGACAGACAGAGAGACTTTAGAAACCCCAGGAAAAGACTAGAGTATTCACTCTATGGATACTACTATCCACTCTATGTATACACTATGTACATACACTATGTATATACTATGTATACAGTCTATCCACTACTAGAGCACAACAGAGCCAACATGAAAACGACACCTCGGAGAAAAATACGGAAAATATATTTAAGATTATCCAGAGACCTGCCATAAGCAGTTGGGCCTGAAATAAAAGGGTTGTGGAATGAACACAAAAGAAAGTTCAGGTTCACACGTGTAAGAGGAGATGCAGAGATCTGATCGCGACATACAAGATACTCAGACACGTGAGCAATGTGGACAAAGACAGTTTAATCAAGGTGGCAACAGATGTACCAGTGGAGTGTAGGGAAGCATTCATTAAGTTCAATAAACACGACAGGTGTGAAACTTAAAAAAAACTAACAATTTGAGCCCAAGAGCTGAAGCTCGATTACTATAAACAAAGACACGGTTGGACAAGACCGCTAATAAAACACACACACACACACACACACACACACACACACACACACACACACACACACACACTTAACTGTTTATAAGTGAGCTGGGACAACGATGCTTAGGAGCTACAGCTCAACCTTCTCAGCACACTTAGGTGAGTACCTCTCTGGTTTTCACTCCCTCTTTTGTCTTTCAGTCTCACCATTATCAGCTCTTCCTCCTCCTCCTTCTCCTCCTCCTACCAGCATCTCTTTAAGATGAGATTCGACAAGGAATTCGAACATCATAATAGTTCAATTATAACGCAACAAGCTGGCTAGTAGGCCCAGGAGCTAAACCTTACTTCCCACCATTCACTGATAGTACTGCTAGGTACATCCCTATCCACCTTCCTCGTCATCAACTCATCAACTCACCCCCCACCCCCCAGGACCACTATTATACTCCAGTATATTCCACTCCAGATTTCTCTCTCCCACAGCATCTCTCTTCCTCTCAATCTCTTCCTCATCCCACACACATCAGCATCCATCTTTCAACTGCAGCCCACGCCAGAAGAAGCAAATAAAACTGAGTGTTTTGATGATTCAGGAAATACTTCTTCAAAAAAAAAAAAACTTGAGATATGGCATACCAATACAGATGGAGTCACTGACAAAGCAGATGAAATAAAAGAATCAGTGAAAAAGATCCTGATATGATTGCAATGATGGAAACCAAAAAATAAATTACATGACCTCAGATGCTATATTTACAGTGGGTATATACCAAGTAACAAGGAGCGCAAGGAAGCAGAAGTCAAGCAAGGAGAGTGACACTACTAGTAAAAAAAGAAAGTGGAAGTTAGAGGAACTAGTAAGTGGTAATACAGACAGATTGCATCGATGGAGCTCTGACAGCAGATGAATCATGACTAGTGATTCATCATTGGTGATTCAAAAGGCTGAACATGCCCTCAGGATACTCTTATATTTAATTACTCCACTGTGGCATTCTGTGGCATTCTATGGCATTCAATAAACAAG
>NC_091224.1:20829355-20869987 GCF_040958095.1 Procambarus clarkii
CACTAGAAAGAAGAAGGGAGAGGGGGGACATGATAGGAACGTATAAGATACTCAGAGGAATTGACAGAGTGGACATAGACGAAATGTTCACACGGAATAGTAACAGAACGAGAGGACATGGATGGAAGCTTGAAACTCAGATGAGTCACAGAGATGTAAGGAAGTTTTCTTTTAGCGTGAGAGTAGTGGGGAAATGGAATGCACTTCAGGAACAGGTTGTGGAAGCAAATACTATTCATAATTTTAAAACCAGGTATGATAGGGAAATGGGACAGGAGTCATTGCTGTAAACAACCGATGCTCGAAAGGCGGGATCCAAGAGTCAATGCTCGATCCTGCAAGCACATATAGGTGAGTACATATAGGTGAGTACACACAGGAGAACTGCCAGAAAGTTGGAAGACAGTCAAAGTAGTGCTAATACAAAGAGGGAAAGAGACCGGATTAAACCACAGGTCCCTTACATACGTGTCATTCAAGGTGATGGAAGATATCACAAGAAGGAGGCTGATTACTCAGAGACACTGACGAGAGAGAGAGAGAGAGAGAGAGAGAGAGAGAGAGAGAGAGAGAGAGGAGAGAGAGAGAGAGAGAGAGAGAGAGAGAGAGAGAGAGAGAGAGAGAGAGGCTTCAATAACATAACACCAGCATTGGTTACTTTCTTCACAAATTTGATGGATTTCTATAAACAGGCTCCCTAGACCATACCAGAGTTGGGTGGAAATTTCTTCGACACAGAAGCCCCCAGAAGATACTAGTTCACAAAATGAACAGACAAGAGTAATATTTATTGACCAAACCACACACTAGAAAGTGAAGGGACGACGACGTTGTTTCGGTCCGTCCTGGACCATTC
Organism: Procambarus clarkii; assembly: GCF_040958095.1. NCBI lineage: Eukaryota > Metazoa > Arthropoda > Malacostraca > Decapoda > Cambaridae > Procambarus > Procambarus clarkii. The sequence goes on from NC_091224.1 coordinate 20,830,212, forward strand.
TCAAGTCGATACACAATCGACTTCAAAATGGTCCAGGACGGACCGTAACGTCGTCGTCCCTTCACTTTCTAGTGTGTGGTCTGGTCAACATATTTCAGCCACGTTATTGTGACTCCTCGTCTGCAAGAGGACAAAACGACTAACGACCCAATTAGTTTTAGGACCAATACTATTTCTAACTTACGTAAATGACTTACCAGAGAAGAGACAGACTTTTTCTCTCGATGCTTCCCCTGACGATACAAAAAATAACGAGGCTAAATACAAAGCAACGCTGCAAGAAACTGCACGATGACTTGGATAAAATCAAGGCATTGTCAAGCAAGTGGCTACTAGAGTTTAACTCAGGCAAGTGCAAAATAGTGAACAATAGTTTAACGTGACTATATTTTCGAATGTGCGTGCGTGTCCTAGTCTTTCTGCCTATGAATTATGTACGTGTTTATAACCTGTTGTGTGGTTGACAGTGTCAATACCCCGAGCATCGTTTGGTCTAACGGCCATTAGTTAGCGCTATTAACGATAATTCACACCTAGGGTCAAACAGGCAATCGAAGAGCAACCATTCATATCTAACAATCCCCTTGCTGCGATATAGCTCCTGTGTGTGTGTGTGTGTGTGTGTGTGTGTGTGTGTGTGTGTGTGTGTGTGTGTGTGTGTGTGTGTGTGTGTGTGTGTCGCTCGTCAATCAACATATCTGCTTACCCATCTATTTCAATCGTATATATATATATATATATATATTGTAGCCCATCTTAATGACAGTTCCAATGCCTTCAATGAGGCAATAGACCAATACAATGGTGCATTCCTGCAGATATTGCTTGCGTTGTCACACGCACACGCACACACACACACACACACACACACACACACACACACACACACACACACACTTACACACACACACAAGGCGGGATCCAAGAGTCAATGCTCGATCCTGCAAGCACAAATAGGTGAGTACACACACACACACACACACACACACACACACACACACACACACACACACACACACACACACACACATACACACACGCACACACACGCGCGCACGCACACACACACACACACACACACACACACACACACACACACACACACACACACACACACACACACACACCAATAATTGATTTCTAATGCAAATGTTATCTTCAGTGACCTTAACCAATGCGTGTAAAATTACGATTTGGAATAAAGCATGTTTTTGTTATCTCTTTATTCTCGGTTAATATATTTCAACGTTTTTCTCTCTAAATTTGTCATCACTTGTTCCATTCTCTCTCTCTCTCTCTCTCTCTCTCTCTCTCTCTCTCTCTCTCTCTCTCTCTCTCTCTCTCTCTCTCTCTCTCTCTCACTCTTCCTTTGTGTCTCCCTCTCGCTCTCTCTTTTTCATCATTAACTAATCCATTGTCTAAACAGTGTTGCAAAGGTTTCGGTTCACCTCCTCCAACAGGTGTCACTCCTTCCTTCCTCTTGGTGTCTGTCTGTCTTCACCATTCGTCAATGTTCTTCGTCAATGTTCTTCGAGAACATTTTCGTTCATGCCTTTTGGCTTGTCTTAGCTGTGTACCTCTTACATTCCTTCATTTTCACTCACATTCTTAATTTCCTCGATTCTCTTTTTATCTTTGATTTGCCTTCCTCTCACCTTTCTTTAATTTTCTCATTATTTCCCCCCTAAACATTTTCAAATGCGATTATTCACTTTCTTCTGAATTCTATAAACTTTTTTTGTTGCGATTCGTTTAGTCTTTTTGTAATTAGTTTATTACAAATTCAAAATTATTAATTTGTAATCATTTTGTTTGTAATTGTAAGTAAATGCACTTTCATTCATTTTCTCTCACTTTCTCATTATATTCTCTTCTGTTTCTTCACTTTCTCCGATCTCCTTTCCCATAATCTTTATCTTTTCTTTCAAGAAGTGACAAATGAAAGGAGGGGGGTGTGGGGGGAAGGGGGGGAGAAGGAGGGGAGATATAAGGACTCACAGGAGCCTCGGCATCTTTCCCATCTCCTGTTCCCATTCCATATTCCTTTCCCCTTAGCAAGTAGGGAAGAGAGCAAAAGGGATAGGTGGGATAGGTCAGCTAACCACCGTACTTCAACAAATGGGCCATACGTGTCTTATCTTCTTTCTCCTCTTCCTCTGTTTCTCTATCTACCCCCTCCCCCCCTTTCCATCCTCCCCTTTTCCATTCGTTTCTGACGCCTCTTCATTTTCCCAGTCTTTGGTAACACTGTCACGTACGTGCATCTTGTGTTGGTAACGCTGAATCGTATTAACAGGGAGCATTGGTAACACTGTAACTTATTAACATGAAGCATTGGTAACACTATAACTAACGAGCAACGTTAACATTGTTAAATCAACAGAGCTTATAGTTACAGAATTAAATATGGCTATATACAAAATGCAATATTATCAATAATAAAATCATTTAATTATTATAAATAATTAAATAATTAATTATTATTAATATATATATATATATATATATATATATATATATATATATATATATATATATATATATATATTATATAATATATATATATATATATATATATATATATATATATATATATATATATATATATAATTAGTTAATAATTAATTATTAACATTAAATAATTAAACAAATATTGTAAAATACCCTAAATATAAATAATTTAATTATATTAAATAAAAACAAACAAGAAATTTATTACAAACAAAAAATAAATACAAACTAAAGCAATAAATTAATTAAAAATAAAGACTTTAGTTTTAACTTAATTAAAAATCACAAGAATATAATTGAATAATTAAAAATCACAAGAATATAAATGAATAATTAAAAATATAAAATTTACTTAATAACCATGAAATCTTTAATATAAACACGAAATCGAAGTGTATACACATTAATAAAAATACATTACATAATGCAGACAACAACAGCTCAATAGCATGTAATAGAAGCAGCTCCTATTATGAATGAAAGTAAAAAAAAAACCATTATTGAATAAAGGAGAAAATGAATAGCGAAATAATATATATAATTCGAGTGTTGCATAAAATACATAACTTTTTTTTTTTGAACGAAATGGTCAAAAAAATTTTGTAGTGTCCTCGAAACTAAAATTTAAAAAATAAAGTAAACATAATTAGAAGAATTAATAATTAAAACAAAAAAAATCCTAGTTAAATAAATAAATATATAATAGGGTTAATAACTCGGAATGAATTGGTAAAATATGGAGACTGAATCAAATAGGAACATTATATTTAAATGGTCCTTGTCATATATATATATATGGAGGATGTGAGGCCATTTATGTGTTTTGTAAGCCTTTGGCTCATGTGTGAAGATGTGTATGGTACTCACTCTCTCTCTCACTCTCTCTCTTTCTCCCTCTCTCTCTCTCTCTCTCTCCCTCTCTCTCTCTCTCTGAACCACTCCCACCATCTCCCTCTTTCCCTGGCATCAGCTCTGTCCTTCCCACCATCTCCTCCCCTCCCACTATATCTACCCAACATAACATCTACCTAAGTATCTACCCAACATAACATCTACCCAAGTATCAACCCAACATAACATCTACCCAAGTATCAACCCAACATAACATCTACCCAAGTATCAACCCAACATAACATCTACCCAAGTATCTACCCAACATAACATCTACCCAAGTATCAACCCAACATAACATTTACCCAAGTATCTACCCAACATAACATCTACCCAAGTATCAACCCAACATAACATCTACCCAAGTATCTACCCAACATAACATCTACCCAAGTATCTACCCAACATACCATCTACTCAAATATCTGCCCAACATACACTCCGTGACACTAAGACACCTGCTGGCTCCATTAAACAGCTACTATAGACAATATGAACGATCCCGTAGTTTGTTTCCAAGTTTGTATCCAGTATTTTGAGTCGAGAGAAAAAAAAAATAAGTATTTTTGTTTTGCTCTCAGCCTCCTGTTAGCAGGCTGAGAGCTTTCCCTTCCCATAGCTCATGGTAAGCCTTACCCTACTAGTTTTACACACAGGTGGGTACAGGAGCAGACGACTGCTGGCTCCTGTTAGCAGGCTGAGAGCTTTCCCTTCCCATAGCTCATGGTAAGCCTTACCCTACTAGTTTTACATACAGGTGGGTACAGGAGCAGACGACTGCTGACTCCTGTTAGCAGGCTGAGAGCTTTCCCTTCCCATAGCTCATGGTAAGCCTTACCCTACTAGTTTTACACACAGGTGGGTACAGGAGCAGACGACTGCTGGCTCCTGTTAGCAGGCTGAGAGCTTTCCCTTCCCATAGCTCATGGTAAGCCTTACCCTACTAGTTTTACACACAGGTGGGTACAGGAGCAGACGACTGCTGGCTCCTGTTAGCAGGCTGAGAGCTTTCCCTTCCCATAGCTCATGGTAAGCCTTACCCTACTAGTTTTACATACAGGTGGGTACAGGAGCAGACGACTGCTGACTCCTGTTAGCAGGCTGAGAGCTTTCCCTTCCCATAGCTCATGGTAAGCCTTACCCTACTAGTTTTACACACAGGAGGGTACAGGAGCAGACGACTGCTGACTCCTGTTAGCAGGCTGAGAGCTTTCCCTTCCCATAGCTCATGGTAAGCCTTACCCTACTAGTTTTACACACAGGTCGGTACAGGAGCAGACGACTGCTGACTCCTGTTAGCTGGCTGAGAGCTTTTCCTTCCCATAGCTCATGGTAAGCCTTACCCTACTAGTTTTACACACAGGAGGGTACAGGAGCAGACGACTGCTGACTCCTGTTAGCAGGCTGAGAGCTTTCCCTTCCCATAGCTCATGGTAAGCCTTACCCTACTAGTTTTACACACAGGAGGGTACAGGAGCAGACGACTGCTGACTCCTGTTAGCAGGCTGAGAGCTTTCCCTTCCCATAGCTCATGGTAAGCCTTACCCTACTAGTTTTACACACAGGAGGGTACAGGAGCAGACGACTGCTGACTCCTGTTAGCAGGCTGAGAGCTTTCCCTTCCCATAGCTCATGGTAAGCCTTACCCTACTAGTTGTACACACAGGTGGGTACAGGAGCAGACGACTGCTGACTCCTGTTAGCAGGCTGAGAGATTTCCCTTCCCATAGCTCATGGTAAGCCTTACCCTACTAGTTTTACACACAGGAGGGTACAGGAGCAGACGACTGCTGACTCCTGTTAGCTGGCTGAGAGCTTTCCCTTCCCATAGCTCATGGTAAGCCTTACCCTACTAGTTTTACACACAGGTGGGTACAGGAGCAGACGACTGCTGACTCCTGTTAGCTGGCTGAGAGCTTTCCCTTCCCATAGCTCATGGTAAGCCTTACCCTACTAGTTTTACACACAGGTGGGTACAGGAGCAGACGACTGCTGACTCCTGTTAGCAGGCTGAGAGCTTTCCCTTCCCATAGCTCATGGTAAGCCTTACCCTACTAGTTTTACACACAGGTGGGTACAGGAGCAGACGACTGCTGACTCCTGTTAGCAGGCTGAGAGATTTCCCTTCATTCCTTCCATTCCATTCTTTTTCCATTCCTTCTTTTAGGTTATGCATCTCGACTATTTCGCTATTCCATCTTCCCCCCCTCGTTCTTAAATATCCCTCCCATTCCATCTCTACCAGTTCCATCTATCCCTTCTCTGCAACTCTTTCAACTATTTCTTCTCACCCCTCTCCTTCATTCCACTCCCTCCCCCACCCACCCCCGGCCAATCTTCCCCCCCTCCCACTCCCTCCCACTCCAATCTCTCTCCCTCCCACTTACGAAACAGGAAGACATCAAGAAGCAGAGACAGAAAAGTCGTAAGAAAAATAATAAAAAAAGATGAAATAAACCTTTCTTAGACGCCACTTATCGCGCCATTGCGACACAGCGCCCTCTGCTGTGGCTTTTGTTTTGACCTTCTATGTTGTGGCTACTGTTTCCCGTTTTCTGTTGCGGCTATTGTTTTTTTTACGTTTTCTGTTGCGGCTATTGTTTTTTTACGTTTTCTGTTGCGGCTATTGTTTTTTTACGTTTTCTGTTGCGGCTATTGTTTTTTCACGTTTTCTGTTGCAGCTATTGTTTTTACGTTCTCCGATGTGGCTATTGTTTCCCGTTTTCCGTTGCGCCTATTCTTTCTCGTTTTCTACTGCGCCTATTGCATCCCGTTTTCTGTTACGGCTACTGTTTCCCGTTTCCCGTTTTCTACGAGCACGTGCAGCGCTGCCACCACCACCCCTTCTTCCCCCCTGCTTAAATGTAATTAAATAGGGGGCACTAAGGGGTTTATGATCCGTTGGAAAACATTGTGTATCTGTGGCTGAGACTGTGTTCTCACCCCCCACCCCCCTTCCCCCCTTTTCCTTCCCCAAGTACCCCCTTTCCCCCCTCCCCTTTTTCCTGAACCTCCCCCCCCTAACCCCACCCTTAACGTTCCCTTTTTTTTTTTTTGGTCATTAACTCTTCTTTTTTAAGCGAAATAATAATTGTTTTTTTTTTTCCGCCTAGGCGTATATTTGCCTTTGGAATACACTGATGTTTTCTGGAATAAATTTTTGACTGAAATAAACTGACCACCCAGAATAAATTGATGCCTGAGAATACATTTATGCACCGGAATCGACTTTAAAGCCCCGGGAAAAAAAATATATCCCTTGAAATAAATCGATGTTTCGTAATCAAACATCAATAAATTAATACACACACACACAAAAAAAAGACTGATATCTTGAAATAAATCCCCCCCCCTCCCCCCCAATACAGTAACACCCCGGAACAAATTGATGCCTGGAAATAAATTATATAAAAAAAAAGGATGATCACTAATTAGTTTCGGTTATGCAATTGCTACCATGTATACTCGCTGCCAACTGGAGCGCAATGAGGAGTGGGGGAGGGGGGGGGGATAGGGGGGGGGGGTTAAATCATTAATTGGTTAATTAATAATTGCGTTAATAATTGGTTAATATATTACAGTACCAATAGAGCCTCGCCGTCGTCATTGTATTGACAGGACTTGTTACAGGCTGGTCCTCCAACTGGATTTTATTACTGTAAACAATTCAGCTTATATTAACAATCAATAATAAATAATTACTAAAAACAATTGAATAATTACTACTACTACTTAGACTACTACTATTAATAATAATAATAATATTATTATTATTATTATTATTATTATTATTTAGATCAGCAGGAGCCCTGAGACGGATTCGAACGTGAGCACTTGGTACTCGCAGGTACACGCTCTAGACCACTGCACCTGGACATGTTCAAAGAGCATAGCAAGCTGGGATTGAACTGAATCCTCTAGGGGTTCCTGAGGCTTCTTCCCTGAGAGAGAGAGAGAGAGAGAGAGAGAGAGAGAGAGAGAGAGAGAGAGAGAGAGAGAGAGAGAGAGAGAGAGAGAGAGAGAGAGAGAGAGAGAGAGAGAGTAATGGGGGTGATAGGGGGAAGATGGGTATGGGGCAAGACTGACATGAAAGCGAGGGAAAGATGCAATAAAAATGATAGACTCATCTCGCGAAGACCAAGAACCCGAACCCCAAGAGGCTGGCGAGGTTCAAGGCCCTGAGTCTTTTATGCCTTATTTATGTCCTAAGAAAGAATAGGGGTAGAAGGGGTCGTGTGTATGAATAGGGGGGTGGATCTGAGGAGCTGGAGCATCATGAAATAGGCAAAATGAAGGAAAATGGGAAGGATGAACGAAGAAATAAGAACACAGAGCAATGGATGATAAAAAAAAAACAGATACATGTCTACAAGTGACACAGGCCAATACATGTATACACATTCCCATCTATTCATAGAAGATACATGAAGGGGTAGAATATACATGGAAGAGAATAGATGGAGTGAAACATATGGAGGGTAAAATGGAGTATCTACTCAATCTCTCTCTATCTATCTATATATATACGCAGTATACAAATTTTCCTAAGAAAACAAAATAACACAAAAAATAGCGTACCCAGGGCGCCGATAAGTCAACTACGCGCCATATACGCTTCTAGAGGCGGGTCGTAAGGCGTAAAAAACTCCTCGCAGACAACAGAGTCTAGCTCTTATAGCTTAGTGGGCTCCGTGGGGCGTATGGAAGCGTTATGTTGCCTCTTAAAGAATGCCTCCAGTACGGGTCATAAACTAGATAGCGTATATATATATATATGTATATACGCTATAGTGGCTATATATATGTAACATAGTGGCTATTGAGCCCGTCCTCTCCAGCCTCCACAAGGTTACAAAAATGATGTACTAACAATTGGCCGAACCTAACCTAACCTAGCACTCACGAATAAAAAACGGAACAGTCCGTCAATTTAGCGAGCCGCTGTGATTCATTGTACGTCGTATTTTGGACGTTGGGGATTTATAGGTCAGAATGCGATGGGGTTATTATAGAGGACAGGTGGTGGTTACCGTTACCTGTGGCAGGCGGCTACCGTTACCTGTGGCAGGTGGCTACCGTTACCTGTGGCAGGTGGCTACCGTTACCTGTGGCAGGTGGTTACCGTTACCTGTGACAGGTGGCTACCGTTACCTGTGGCAGGTGGCTACCGTTACCTGTGGCAGGTGGCTACCGTTACCTGTGGCAGGTGGCTACCGTTACCTGTGGCAGGTGGCTACCGTTACCTGTGGCAGGTGGCTACCGTTACCTGTGGCAGGTGGCTACCGTTACCTGTGGCAGGTGGCTACCGTTACATGTGGCAGGTGGCTACCGTTACCTGTGGCAGGTGGCTGCCGTTACCTGTGGCAGGTGGCTACCGTTACATGTGGCAGGTGGCTACCGTTACCTGTGGCAGGTGGCTACCTTTACCTGTGGCAGGTGGCTACCTTTACCTGTGGCAGGTGGCTATCGTTACCTGTGGCAGGTGGCTACCTTTACCTGTGGCAGGTGGCTACCTTTACCTGTGGCAGGTGGCTATCGTTACCTGTGGCAGGTGGCTACTGTTACCTGTGGCAGGTGGCTACCGTTACCTGTGGCAGGTGGCTCCCTTTACCTGTGGCAGGTGGCTACCGTTACCTGTGGCAGGCGGCTACATGTGACAAATCTCCCAATCCTGAGCACTCCAGGTGCGACAAACTCTACCAGCAAGAACTAGGTCATGAACTCCTACACTACATCACTGTATGTCTAGTCACTAGACCCGCCACACCTGCCTGAATGAGAGTCCAGGAGCTTTGCAATAACTTGATTACCTCTCGTAATCTTGAGAAAATCCTCATAATGCAGCCAGAGTTTGCCAGTGCAGGCTACTTGACCACATAAATCCTGCAAGATGGAGTGGGGGAGGGGGGAATTTAAGCACCACATAGCAGAAACTACGTAATCCTTCAGGGAGTCTAGTGAAGCTATACATGTTCTAAACCAGTGAGCCATGATGTGCTGAGGGGTAATGTAATCTAGGATTGCACTGGTGCCTCAAAAAAGGTTTCCTGAGGCAGCTTCTGATCCCAAATCAAAGTCTCACACATTATCTGCATGTACTCTAGCATGAACTCCTGGGAGCTCTATCTCCAAAACTCCTTTTCAAATGCACAATCAAATCACATTACCGTGACACACACAGTGTAACCCCTCGTTAGAGTCTAGGGCAGCTGCATAAATGACCAGGCCATTATCATATCAATCAACAGAATATTAATAGGACAAGTAACAGTAGAAATTGTAGAAATAGTAGTAGTAGTAATTTTGGTAGCAGTAGCAACATTAATAGTAGTTGGTGCAGTAATAGTATTGATAGTAGCAACAACAACTTAGTAACTACCTTGCAACCCGTTCTCGCAAAGTCGTAAAGTCAATATTGACTTATTAACTACGTGCATAGGTGATATACTAAACATAATAGATACCCCTTAAAAAGATTCATAGAAAACACCGACCTTACCTAACCTTGTTAGTATCTTAAGATAAGCATCTTATTGCTTCGTAATTACAATTATTACTTAACCTATACCTATTATAGGTTAGGTAATAATTGTAATTACGAAGCCATAAGATGCTTATCTTAACATACTAAGTAGGTTAGGTAAGGTCGGTGTTTTCTATGAATCTTTTTAAGGGTGTCTATTATGTTAAGTATGTCACCTATGCACATATTTAATAAGTCAATATTGACTTATTAAATTTGCGAGAACGGGTTGCTACCTTGTTAGGGCCATCCGTCCCTGAACGACTATCAGGTTCTGAACTATTAAATAACGTCACGACATTTCAAATTGCAATTATTCATCTACGTCTTTTCCTTCACAACTACATCTATAAAAGATAGAAAAAAAATGTGTCTGTAGTTCAAAGTTGGAGGTGGTAGCCTCCCTCAACTTAGCAGGATGACTGGTGGGTGGCATAGGACGATCATAGGTTGTATATATATGCGCCAGGGTCAGGCTCCATGATATCAGTGGATATGAAATTGGATCAGTGGATATATGTATATATATAATGCTTTTATCTTGCCCCCCTTGTTCTCTTTCCCCTCGATCTCTCTCCCCTCTCACCTGGTTTTGAATCCCAGGGGTCTCTTAACTGCTCTTGTTAGCTTGCTACCTGTTGCTGCAGCCTTACACACCTGCGTTTCTCAATTATTTGTCTACGGTGAGTGACTCTTATCATTAGTGTGTGTGTGTGTGTGTGTGTGTGTGTGTGCGTGCGTGTGTGTGTGTGTGTGTGTGTGTGTGTGTGTGTGTGTGTGTGTGTGTGTGTGCGTGCGTGTGTGTGTGTGTGTGCTAATCCAACAGTGTTTATGGGATTGAACTTCAGCTCTTGGTCCCAGCCTCTAAACCTTGAATCTGGTGTACACACACCCAAAAGAATTTTTTCAGTGTAAGTGAAGTTAACAGATGGAATGCATTAGGAAGTGATGTGGTGGAGGCTGACTCCATACACAGTTTCAAGTGTAGATATGATAGAGCCCAGTAGGCTCAGGAATCTGTACACCAGTTGATTGACAGTTGAGAGGCGGGACCAATAAGCCGAAGCTCATCCCCCCCCAGTAAGCACAATTAGGTGAGTACACATACACACAGGTGTCAATTGAGACACTGTAATTTAGCAATTACGGCTAATTATCACCTTGTCCCTCCAGTGAATGGCATCGTGTCCTCCAGGTATGTACAAAGAAACACTTTCGCTAACACTGAGTCGCAGATGTGGAGCATTACACGTGTTTTGACTCCCGAGTGCTCCACAGGTGTGTATCCCAGGTGTGTCCTGAGATATCCCAGGTGTGTGCCGGGAATCCCAGGCGAGTTAACGGTGTGTGTGTCAGATATATTAGATGCGTCTCACATATCCCCCGGCACGTCCCAGGCCTGTCCCACATATCCCAAGCCTGTCCCAGGTGTGGAGGCCGGTTTTCCCACCTCCCGCAGGCCCATTTGGTTGTCCCCATCAATGGCCCGGGGCAAGAAGAAGCTATATATATATTCCTCCGCCGTCTGGACACGCGAATTTCGACCTTGTTGATAATCGCTTTGATTTATGCGCCTTTCTCTCACACGAATGCTTATATGTAATGATATATATATATATATATGTGTGTGTGTGTGTGTGTGTGTGTGTGTGTGTGTGTGTGTGTGTGTGTGTGTGTGTGTGTGTGTGTGTGTGTGTGTGTGTGTGTACATCTAATGCAGGTACTCACCTAGTTGTACTTGCGGTGGGGAGGTTGAGCTCTGGCTCTTTGGTCCCGCCTCTCAACTGTCAATCAACTGGTGTACTGGGATGAATGTGTTCACAGGTTAGCACAGTGGGGAAAAGGAAGATGTTCACAATGAACACCAGAAGAACAAGACGGCACACACACACACACACACACACACACACACACACACACACACACACACACACACGAGTCTATTTTGGGATAACGTTGCTTAAGAATTCTTCAAGGAGTGGAGCCAGGAGAGGTGGCGACACAGGTGTGTAGGAGAGGTGGCGACACAGGTGAGTACAGGTGTGCCTGTGAGCTGAGAACACAATTACTGACAGGTAATGGTGCTAGTTTGACTGATGCTCTGGAGTGCCAACTGTGATATTGTGACGAAGACTGGAGAGGCGGGATACAACAGGTGGGAGAGGCAGGATAGAATAGGTGGGAGAGGCGGGATAGAATAGGTGGGAGAGGTGGGATAGAACAGGTGGGAGAGGCGGGATAGAACAGGTGGGAGAGGTGGGATAGAACAGATGGGAGAGGCAGGATAGAATAGATGGGAGAGGCGGGATAGAACAGGTGGGAGAGGCGGGATAGAACAGATGGGAGAGGCGGGATAGAATAGGTGGGAGAGGCGGGATAGAACAGGTGGGAGAGGTGGGATAGAACAGGTGGGAGAGGCGGGATAGAACACGTGGGAGAGGCAGGATAGAATAGGTGGGAGAGGCGGGATAGAACAGGTGGGAGAGGCGGGATAGAACAGGTGGGAGAGGCGGGATAGAACAGGTGGGAGAGGTGGGATAGAACAGATGGGAGAGGCGGGATAGAACAGGTGGGAGAGGAGGGATAGAATAGATGGGAGAGGCGGGATAGAACAGGTGGGAGAGGCGGGATAGAACAGATGGGAGAGGCGGGATAGAACAGGTGGGAGAGGTGGGATAGAACAGATGGGAGAGGCGGGATAGAACAGGTGGGAGAGGAGGGATAGAATAGATGGGAGAGGCGGGATAGAACAGGTGGGAGAGGCGGGATAGAACAGATGGGAGAGGCGGGATAGAACAGGTGGGAGAGGTGGGATAGAACAGGTGGGAGAGGCGGGATAGAACACGTGGGAGAGGCGGGATAGAACAAGTGGGAGAGGCGGGATAGAACAGATGGGAGAGGCGGGATAGAACAGGTGGGAGAGGTGGGATAGAACAGGTGGGAGAGGCGGGATAGAATAGGTGGGAGAGGCGGGATAGAACAGATGGGAGAGGCGGGATAGAACAGGTGGGAGAGGTGGGATAGAACAGGTGGGAGAGGCGGGATAGAACAGGTGGGAGAGGCGGGATAGAACAGGTGGGAGAGGCAGGATAGAACAAGTGGGAGAGGCAGGATAGAACAAGTGGGAAAGGCGGGATAGAACAGGTGGGAGAGGCGGGATAGAACAGGTGGGAGAGGCGGGATAGAACAGGTGGGAGAGGCGGGATAGAACAGGTGGGAGAGGCGGGATAGAACAGGTGGGAGAGGCGGGATAGAACAGGTGGGAGAGGCGGGATAGAACAGGTGGGAGAGGCGGGATAGAACAGGTGGGAACTGCTAATTAAAGCTCCCAATTGACGGCTGAAGCACAGGAGGTAATCGCAGATGAACGATCGGAGTCGCCGAAGATATTAAGAAGCCATTAGCGGAAACAACAGAACCCCCCCCCCCCCACTGGTCGGAGGCCCGGTCAAGGACCGGGCCGCGGGGGACGTTGAGCCCCGAAATCTCCCCACATGACATAAGGTCTAGGCAGAATTTCTAGTCATTCCTCAGGCTCGCAACAATCTTAGTCTCTCTCATATCCTTCGAGTACAAGATACGAGTGGCAAGTTGCACTCAACGCCCCTGCGTGTCTTGAGTGCACGCAATCCCTCCCACCGGAGGTAAGGGTGCTTCAAGGGAGTTGCAATGGTGGTGTTGTTATAGATTCAGCTACTGGGAACATCAAGTTCCAAGTAGCACGGGCTATGGTGATCCCGTAGTGGACTTACCTGGCACAGGAGCGGGGCAAGTAGCACGGGCTATGGTGAGCCCCGTAGTGGACTTACCTGGCACAAGAGCGGGGCAAGTAGCATGGGCTATGGTGAGCCCGTAGTGGACTTACCTGGCACAAGAGCGGGGCAAGTAGCATGGGCTATGGTGAGCCCGTAGTGGACTTACCTGGCACAGGAGCGGGGCAAGTAGCATGGGCTATGGTGAGCCCGTAGTGGACTTACCTGGCACAGGAGCGGGGCAAGTAGCATGGGCTATGGTGAGCCCGTAGTGGACTTACCTGGCACAAGAGCGGGGCAAGTAGCACGGGCTATGGTGAGCCCGTAGTGGACTTACCTGGCACAGGAGCGGGCCAAGTAGCACGGGCTATGGTGAGCCCGTAGTGGACTTACCTGGCACAGGAGCGGGGCAAGTAGCACGGGCTATGGTGAGCCCGTAGTGGACTTACCTGGCACAGGAGCGGGGCTGTGGAGTTGGAATGAAGGATGGAACGGATATAAGTCGACTGTAGGAGGTGAGGAGGAGACAGAGAATGGAGATGGAAGAATGGAGAAGGAAGAATAAAGGGAAGAGGTGTACAAAAGTGAAGACCGCTCCTGTGCCAGATAAGTCTACTACGGGGCTCACCATAGCCCGTGCTACTTGCCCCGCTCCTGTGCCAGGTAAGTCCACTACGGGCTCACCATAGCCCGTGCTACTTGCCCCGCTCCTGTGCCAGGTAAGTCCACTACGGGCTCACCATAGCCCGTGCTACTTGCCCCGCTCCTGTGCCAGGTAAGTCCACTACGGGCTCACCATTGCCCGTGCTACTTGCCCCGCTCCTGTGCCAGATAAGTCCACTACGGGGCTCACCATAGCCCGTGCTACTTGCCCCGCTCTTGTGCCAGGTAAGTCCACTACGGGGCTCACCATAGCCCGTGCTACTTGCCCCGCTCTTGTGCCAGGTAAGTCCACTACGGGGCTCACCATAGCCCGTGCTACTTGCCCCGCTCCTGTGCCAGGTAAGTCCACTACGGGCTCACCATAGCCCGTGCTACTTGCCCCGTTCCTGTGCCAGGTAAGTTACGGGCTCACCATAGCCCGTGCTACTTGCCCCGTTCCTGTGCCAGGTAAGTTACGGGCTCACCATAGCCCGTGCTACTTGCCCCGTTCCTGTGCCAGGTAAGTTACGGGCTCACCATAGCCCGTGCTACTTGCCCCGTTCCTGTGCCAGGTAAGTTACGGGCTCACCATAGCCCGTGCTACTTGCCCCGTTCCTGTGCCAGGTAAGTTACGGGCTCACCATAGCCCGTGCTACTTGCCCCGCTCCTGTGCCAGGTAAGTTACGGGCTCACCATAGCCCGTGCTACTTGCCCCGTTCCTGTGCCAGGTAAGTTACGGGATCACCATAGCCCATACTACTTGGAACTTGTTCCGAGTAGCTGAATCTATAACAACAACGACAACAGAAGTGAGGGGGGGGGAGGGAACGTAAGGGAGGGAGGTAAGGGAGGTAAGGAAATAGAGTAGGAAGAGGGAGAGAGGGAGAGAGAACTGCTGATGATAGTAGGGAATAGCCGGAAAATAGTTGAGAACACAGATTAGAGTCAATAGGGAAGCAACACAAAGAGAAAGGGGAGAGAACGTAGTAAGAAGAGAAGGAGGGGAAGAATGGAGAGAGAGAGAGAGAGAGAGAGAGAGAGAGAGAGAGAGAGAGAGAGAGAGAGAGAGAGAGAGAGAGAGAGAGAGAGAGAGAGATAGAGAGAGAGAGAGAGAGAGAGAGAGAGAGAGAGAGAGAGAGAGAGAGAGAGAGAGAGAGATAGAGAGAGAGATAGAGAGAGAGAGAGAGAGAGAGAGAGAGAGAGAGAGAGAGAGAGAGAGAGAGAGAGAGAGAGAGAGAGAGAGAGAGTGAACAAGAAACACTGAACACAAAACAAGTCATAATATACGGGAACATCACCACTAGGTAAATATACATTAGATAAATCACTCTTATATAGTATAGATTATTCACTCTTATATAGTGGAGTAGAAAGGACTCACTCCTCCGCCCCTACTATAACCTCCCAAGCCACAGTCCTACATTTCAATGTCCCATTTAAATGATCTTTTTTTGCGACTTAGTACATTTGGCTAAGGACAGGATGCCTGGTGAAGCTCCCTCTCTACCCAGGGATGAAGCTGGATCCTTGGCGTTACCCATCCAGTTACTGGCCAGACCCAGTGGTTGTTACCATCACTACTCGAGCGGCGCCAACAGTTCCAATGGTCGAAATAATATTTTATCCAACTCCAACCATAATGTTATCCAACACTACCTTAATGTCCCTCCAACACTACCTTAATGTCCCTCCAACACTACCTTAATGTCCCTCCAACACTATCCTATATCCACAACACCATCCCCTTGTCCACCAACACCCCCTCCCCTATATTCTCCACCACCACACCACCACATATCCAACACCTCCCCCCCCCATACGGGATGGATATGGAACTGGGTAAAGGAGTACCTGAAGAACTGAAAGCAGAGTCACAGTCAGCGAGGATGTTATAAACTGGAGGAATGTAACAATTGGGGTCCCACAAGGCTCTATCTTGGCTCCACTAATGTTCCAAATTCATGTGAACGAGGGAGAGAGAGCTCGGACATGTCAATGTTTGCAGATGATGCAAAGCTGACGAGGGACGTAAAAACAGAGGAGGATTGTAGGAAGTTACAGGAGGGGCCTTAACAAACTCCAAGACTGCTCAAACAAATGGGTTGCTGGAATTCAAACCCAAGAAGTGTAAGGTAATGAAGAAGAGAGACTAGAAAGTATCACACCATAAAGGGAAGAAGATTACAGGAGTCAGAAAGGGAGAACGAGCTGTGAGTGGATATAATTCCGACACTCACATCGGCGGTACACATAAACTGGATAACATCAGGAGCATATGTGACGCTTGCATATATAGGTACATGGTTTCGAAACCTAAATCAGGATTCCTTCAAAGCCGTCTAAATAATATTTGTGAGACCAATGCTGGAATATGCAGCACCGGCCTGGAAACCGCACTTTGTGACGCACAAAGCCAAAACCACCACATAATCCACCACCGTCACTACCACCCAATATCCACCACCACTACCACTACCATAGCCACCTCCACCACCACCACTACCACAGCCATCACCACCACCACTACCATAGCCACCACTACTACCATAGCCACCACCACTACCATAGCCACCACCACCACCACCACCACTACCATAGCCACCACCACCACCACCACTACCACAGCCATCACCACTACCATAGCCACCACTACTACCATAGCCACCACCACTACCATAGCCACCACCACCACTACCACAGCCATCACCACCACTACTACCATAGCCATCACCACCAGTACCACATCCACCACCACCACCACCATAGCCACCACCACCACTACCACCACTACCACCACCACCACAACCACCAACCCACCACACAAACATCACATACCTCCAACCGAACATACACACATTCCCCCCCCCCCACCCCACATCCCCTCCTCCCTCGAACGAGATCTTCAAAACCACCACTTCCCTTCACCAACTAGTCAAACCACATCCTCACCAAGAAAGAAGAACAAGAAAAGATAAAAAAAAAAAGCCGAAAATCCAACCCCCCCCCCCCCCCACCCAGAGGCTACCCGAATCTCTCCCCCCTCCCCAATCAGGGGGAAACCCCCCCCCTTAAAAAAAGGTAGCCAGAATAAATCACTGGGGAGTTTTTACCAGTGTAGGAACCCCTGACGGAGAGACTTGGGCCTTAGCTTAATGGGCCACCGAGCGGTTAGTGGCCCGGGCTGTTCGCTACCTCATTAGCGGACCACTTGGAGGGCAGCTGATGTTGAACTCTCGTAATTGCGTGGTTTTAATGGTATGCGAAAGGTGTGTGTGTGTGTGAGAGAAAGAGAGAAAGAGAGAGAGAGAGAGAGAGAGAGAGAGAGAGAGAGAGAGAGAGAGAGAGAGAGAGAGAGAGAGAGAGAGAGAGAGAGAGAGAGGAGTAAAACTTTGCTGATGACGGATCTTCCCTTCAGAATATATTTGGGGCGAGCTGGGGGGGAGGGGGGGAGACTAATGACGTGTTGAAGTGAATTATGATTCGGTATGTGTGTATGTGTGTATGTGTGTGTGTGTGTGTGTGTGTGTGTGTGTGTGTGTGTGTGTGTGTGTGTGTGTGTGTGTGTGTGTGTGTGTATCTTTGTACTGTTCGAATTTTGGATTTATGCTTGACAAGGTGTGTGTGTGTGTGTGTGTGTGTGTGTGTGTGTGTGTGTGTGTGTGTGTGTGTGTGTGTGTGTGTGTATTCCCGGCCGGCGGTGCCTATTCCAGTATTGGTCTTACAAATGTTGTTTTAGCTGGTCCTTGAAGGAGTCCTGATATAGGTTTCTAAACGACGTTTTTAAATTTGCCAACATCCCATATGCCGCCGATGACATCCTGTGTGTGTGTGTGTGCCTCTGACGTTAGTGCTGGAATGATATCCACTCCCAAATGTTGTGCGTGTGCGTGTGCGTGTAGAGAGAGAGGTCGGGTGTAATATTTTCCTCCGGCTCCTCCCCCTTCGACTAATAGGGGAAGAAAAACTGGCCGTCAGTTCCCGGGTCTCCCACACTCACCGGGGCGTCCCACCTCTTGCCACC
Source organism: Procambarus clarkii (assembly GCF_040958095.1). Lineage (NCBI taxonomy): Eukaryota > Metazoa > Arthropoda > Malacostraca > Decapoda > Cambaridae > Procambarus > Procambarus clarkii. The sequence continues at coordinate 20,848,552 of NC_091224.1, forward strand.
CGCAGCTCACTATTATTTCAATCCTCTATCCCGCTCCACCCTCTATCCCCAAGCAAACCGTTCCCGCACATCCAGACTCAACCCAGTGTACTAAGACCACCAGGCTAGACCAGGCCGGTTGAGGGCCCGCAGAAGGGGCCTTAAAGCGGGAAAAGCTACAGGAGAAGGGGCATATGGCCCGGGGCCCTGATGTACCCGTGTGTTGGGTAACCGGCCCACACCTGGTAAAGAAGGGGGGGCCCCCTCCACGCCCCCTCTTGGTCCCCCCCTGAAGGGCCCTCTTGTCGCTTCGTGAACAGAACTACTTCACTGCATTCCGACACTGCTTCGGTGAGGCTTCGTTCGCTTCTAGATTAGCGAGAGAGAGAGACAGAGAGAGACAGAGAGACGGACATTTTGTCCGGTCTCTATTTGGAACTCTCAGACGCTCTTCTAACCAAAAAAAAAAAAAGGGAAGTGAGAAGGGACAGAGAAATCTGAAGAACCAAACACGAAGGGAAAAAAATGACCTTTAAAGTTCATTAATTATATTGACTCGCCCTTCCAGCCATATTTTCCTCAGTCCAGATTTCCAGCAGTGATTTTCCCGTAAATCCTATCTAACTGAGATTTTAATCAATAATTCACAGCAGTGAAATCCAGCAATATTTCCAAATGTAATTCCTATTTAATCACACGTTTTAACTGCATAGTTAATAATTATAACTTGACAAACAAGAACCATCACGGACACAAGGGGCTAATCACACGCACGGACACACACACACACACAAATTCCAGGAGGTCTTCACATTTGAGCAAGGAGACGTCCCAGAGATAAGAGAGGGAATAGATAACCAGGCACCACTAGAGGAGTTTGGGAATATCAGTGGGGAGGTAAGGAAGCTTCTGCTAGGGTTGGATGTGACAAAGGCTGTAAGCCCGGATGAAATCTCACCATGGATACTAAAGGAACGAGCAGAAATACTGTGCCTGCCACTCTCCGTAGTGTATAACAAATCACTGGTAACAGGGAAACTGCCAGAAATTTGGAAGATGGCTAATGTAGTACCGATATACAAGATGGGGGATAGACAGGAGATACTGAACTACAGGGCAGTGTCCCTAACTTGCATACCATGCAAGCTGATGGAGAAGATTGTGCGAAAAAAACTTGTGGACTATCTGGAGCGAAAGAACTTTGTAACAGAGCATCAACATGGGTGAATTAATTGAATTCTACGACCAGGCAACAAAAATCAGGCAAGAGAGGGGTGAGCAGACTGCGTATTTTTGGATTGCCAGAAAGCCTTTGACACAGTACCACACAAGAGAATAGTGGACAAGCTGGAGATGCAGGCAGCAGTGAAAGGAAAGGTACTACATTGGATAAGGGAGTACCTAAGCAACAGAAGACAGCGAGTTACTGTGAGGGGCGAGGTCTCAGATTGGCGAGGTGTCACCAGTGGAGTCCCACAGGGTTCAGTCCTTGGACCTATGCTGTTTCTGATACGTAAATGATCTCCCAGAGGGTATAGACTCGGTCCACTCATTTTTTGCTGATGATGCAAAAATTATGAGGAGGATTAAAACAGAGGATGATAGTAGGAGGCTACAAGATGACAAGGACAAACTGAATGAATGGTCCAACAAATGGCTACTAAAGTTCAACCCGAGTAAATGTAAGGTAATGAAACTAGGCGGTGGAAACAGAAGGTCAAACACAGGATACCGAATGGGAGATGAAGTACTTCATGAAACGGACAGAGAAAGATCTAGGAGCTGATATCACACCAAACCTGTCTCCTGAAGCCCACATAAAAAGAATAACATCTGCAGCGTATGGGAGGCTGGCTAACATCAGAACTGCCTTCAGGAACCTGTGTAAGGAATCATTCAGAACCTTGTATACCACATATTTGATTGTTTCCGCCGAAGGCGGCTAGTTTATTGTGCACCCCATACTCATCCTGTGAGCGGTAGCGCAAAAGCATTACAGAGGGCACAAAAGGTCTTTATCAGACCTCATCTTAGATTATTACATAAACAATTTCTTCTATCCTTCAGTATACCACATATGTAAGACCAATCCTGGAGTATGCGGCCCCAGCATGGAGCCCGTACCTTGTCAAACACAGGACTAAGGTGGAAAAAGTTCAGAGGTATGCCACTAGGCTAGTCCCAGAACTAAAAGGCATGAGTTACGAGGAAAGGCTGCGTGAAATGCACCTTACGTAGCTTGAAGACAGGAGACCTCGGGGAGACATGATCACTACCTACAAAATTCTAAGAGGAATCGACAGGGTAGATAAAGATAAATTGTTTAAACACGAACTATTGTGTACGCGAACTAGGGGACACAGATGAAAACTGAGTATCCATTTGAGCCAGAGACGGAAGAAAGAACTTTTTCAGTGTCAGAGTAGTTAACAGATAGAATGCATTAGGCAGTGATGTGGTGGAGGCTGACTCCATACACAGTTTCAAATGTAGATATGATAGAGCCCAGTAGGCTCAGGAACCTGTACACCAGTTGATTGACGGTTGAGAGGCGGAACCAAAGAACCAGAGCTCAACCCCCGCAAGCACAACTAGGTGAGTACACACACACACCACACACACACACACACACACACACACACACACACACACACACACACACACACACACACACAAACACACACACACACACACACACAGCCCCAGCATGGAGTCCATATCTAGTCAAGGATAAGACTAAACTGGAAAAGGTTCAAAGGTTTGCCACCAGACTAGTACCCGAGCTGAGAGGTATGAGCTACGAGGAGAGACTACGGGAATTAAACCTCACTTCGCTGGAAGACAGAAGAGTTAGGGGGGACATGATCACCACATTCAAGATTCTGAAGGGGATTGATAGGGTAGATAAAGACAGTCTATTTAACACAAGGGGAACACGCACAAGGGGACACAGGTGGAAACTGAGTGCCCAAATGAGCCACAGAGATATTAGAAAGAACTTTTTTAGTGTCAGAGTGGTTGACAAATGGAATGCACTAGGAAGTGATGTGGTGGAGGCTGACTCCATACACAGTTTCAAGTGTAGATATGACAGAGCCCGATAGGCTCATGAATCTGTACACCTGTTGATTGACGGTTGAGAGGCGGGACCAAAGAGCCAGAGCTCAACCCCCGCAAACACAACTAGGTGAGAACTAGGTGAGTACACACACACACACACACACACACACTCACACAAATTGCAAAACTTTGCAGTGAGACTGGTCCCAGAGCTACAGGAGATGAGGTACTAAAGAAAGACTGAAGGAACTAAACCTGACAACATTAGAAAGGAGGAGGGAGAGAGAGGGGGACATGATACAGACGTATAAAATACTTAGAGAGAGATTGACAAGGTGGAAACAGGAACTATTTACAATAAATAACAATAGAACAAGGGATCCTCACATCCTTGAGACTCAGATGTGCCATAGAGATGTTAGAAAGTTTTCATTTAGCTTAAGGATAGTGAACAAATAGAATGACCTCAAGGAACAGAATGACGAGGCTAACCAGAATACACAATGAAGACAGAGGGATGCTCCCGGACGCAGGTTCGAATCCTCGTCACGGCCCTTGTGGATTTGTTCAAGATAGAGGGAGTTGTTAATTGATCAGAAGCTGCCAAGTAAGGGGTTTAGAAGCTAAGGCTCGACACTGCAAGTCAATGACCCTTGCATAATGCATAATGTTCAAGTAACGTTAGTCTATCTCCTATCCTTCGCCAGAACGGAGACCTCACAAGCTGCTCTCGTCTCTTATTAGTGATAAGCATAAGAAGAGAAGCATTCTAGAACGTAAATAAGTATTAATTTAGAACATTAGATATGGACTAACACATTTAACAAACGTTTAACACGCGTTTAACGAACGTTTAACACGCACGTTTAACACACACGTTTAACGAACGTTTAACACGCACGTTTAACACACACGTTTAACGAACGTTTAACACGCACGTTTAACACACACGTTTAACGAACGTTTAACACGCACGTTTAACATACACGTTTAACGAACGTTTAACACACGTCTTACACATGTTTAACACATTTAAAGTAGCTTGAACAACTTCAAAACTTTGCCACAAGACTAATTCTGGATTAATAAGAAAATACGCTTCATAAGACCCAATTAAGGCAACAAGAATCATGGGGAGGGGACATGATCAAGACGTAATGTTGTCCCCATATGTAAGAAAAAAAAAATAAGATAGATACCATCATAAGTCTCCTATGTTCCTACGACGGAAGATAGAAGAGAGGTAGCTTGTATGTATGTCAGCAACACTAGCCCTAAGTACAAGCCAGTGTTGCTGGAACACCTTTCTTACAAGCTCATGGACCACAATCTCGAGGAGAAGAACTGTGGAACACTCAAAGTGGGGAGGGACTATCAGGGGGAAAGCGCCAAGCCACCACGACTATATAGCACTTGGAAGGGATCAGGATAAGGATTTGGGATGGGACGGGGGGATAGGAATGGTGCCCATAACCACTTGGACAGTCGGGGGATTGAACGCCGATATGCAAAAACCGAGACCATCGCTCTACCGTCCAGGCCAAGTGATTAAAAAGAGGAGATAGAAAAAAAGAGAAAGAACTAAAAGTTTGTATAACCACCAATTGTACAGCTGGCAAATTTTTGATTAACGTACAGGCACACAACATACGTGAGACCAATACTGGAATATCTGCAGCCCCCAGCCTCGTGTCTCCGCTTTCAACAAATTAGAAAATATAATTAGAGAAAGTTTAAAAGTAGAGAACTGAGAGAACTCTGCCCCACAACGTCACGGTGAAGGAGGGAAGAGAGAAGAGAGACATGATAACAACGTGTAAGATATCGAAGTGAACTGTCAGCGTAGACAATGTGCAGCACCGGAGGACACGGGTGGACGCTGGAGACACAGGTGTCCCCCGGACAGACCCCAGCACCAGAGGACACGGGTGGATGCTGGAGACACAGGTGTCCCCCGGACAGACCCCAGGACCAGAGGACACAAGTGGACACTGGAGACACAGGTGTCCCCTGACAGACCCCAGCACCAGACGACACGGGTGGACGCTGGAGACACAGGTGTCCCCCTGACAGACCCCAGCACCAGAGGACACGGGTGGACGCTGGAGACACAGGTGTCCCCCGGACAGACCCCAGCACCAGAGGACACAAGTGGACACTGGTGACACAGGTGTCCCCCGGACAGACCCCAGCACCAGAGGACACGGGTGGACGCTGGAGACACAGGTGTCCCCCGGACAGACCCCAGGACCAGAGGACACGGGTGGACGCTGGAGACACAGGTGTCCCCCTGACAGACCCCAGCACCAGAGGACACGGGTGGACGCTGGAGACACAGGTGTCCCCCGGACAGACCCCAGGACCAGAGGACACGGGTGGACACTGGTGACACAGGTGTCCCCCGGACAGACCCCAGCACCAGAGGACACGGGTGGACGCTGGAGACACAGGTGTCCCCCGGACAGACCCCAGCACCAGAGGACACAAGTGGACACTGGAGACACAGGTGTCCCCCGGACAGACCCCAGCACCAGAGGACACAAGTGGACACTGGAGACACAGGTGTCCCCCCGACAGACCCCAGCACCAGAGGACACGGGTGGACGCTGGAGACACAGGTGTCCCCCTGACAGACCCCAGCACCAGAGGACACGGGTGGACACTGGAGACACAGGTGTCCCCCTGACAGACCCCAGCACCAGAGGACACGGGTGGACGCTGGAGACACAGGTGTCCCCCGGACAGACCCCAGCACCAGAGGACACGGGTGGACGCTGGAGACACAGGTGTCCCCCGGACAGACCCCAGCACCAGAGGACACAAGTGGACACTGGAGACACAAGTGTCCCCCGGACAGACCCCAGCACCAGAGGACACAAGTGGACACTGGAGACACAAGTGTCCCCGGACAGACCCCAGGACCAGAGGACACGGGTGGACACTGGAGACACAGGTGTCCCCCGGACAGACCCCAGCACCAGAGGACACGGGTGGACGCTGGAGACACAGGTGTCCCCCGGACAGACCCCAGCACCAGAGGACACAAGTGGACACTGGAGACACAGGTGTCCCCCGGACAGACCCCAGCACCAGAGGACACGGGGGGACACTGGAGACACAGGTGTCCCCCGGACAGACCCCAGCACCAGAGGACACGGGTGGACGCTGGAGACACAGGTGTCTCCCTGACAGACCCCAGCACCAGAGGACACGGGTGGACGCTGGAGACACAGGTGTCCCCCGGACAGACCCCAGCACCAGAGGACACGGGTGGACGCTGGAGACACAGGTGTCCCCCGGACAGACCCCAGCACCAGAGGACACAAGTGGACACTGGAGACACAGGTGTCCCCCGGACAGACCCCAGCACCAGAGGACACAAGTGGACACTGGAGACACAGGTGTCCCCCGGACAGACCCCAGGACCAGAGGACACGGGTGGACACTGGAGACACAGGTGTCCCCCGGACAGACCCCAGCACCAGAGGACACAAGTGGACACTGGAGACACAGGTGTCCCCCGGACAGACCCCAGCACCAGAGGACACAAGTGGACACTGGAGACACAGGTGTCCCCCGGACAGACCCCAGCACCAGAGGACACAAGTGGACACTGGAGACACAAGTGTCCCCGGACAGACCCCAGGACCAGAGGACACGGGTGGACACTGGAGACACAGGTGTCCCCGGACAGACCCCAGGACCAGAGGACACGGGTGGACACTGGAGACACAGGTGTCCCCCGGACAGACCCCAGGACCAGAGGACACGGGTGGACACTGGAGACACAGGTGTCCCCCGGACAGACCTCAGGACCAGAGGACACAAGTGGACACTGGAGACACAAGTGTCCCCAGGACAGACCCCAGGAAACACTGCCTTAGTGCAAGAGTAATCAGCAATGCCCAATAGGCTCCAGGCCAAGACTGTCCAAGACCAATAACCCCCGTTAACCGGAAGAGCGACAAATAACATGACAAATGAAAGTCATTGCAATAACGGCCTAGAGGGAGTAGGAAAGGCGGGGCTAGGGAGCTGTTACCCCATCAAACAAACACAGTTATGTGAGGGACACACACCCACACACACACACACACACACACACACACACACACACACACCAAGTCCCCCAGACGACATCTTTTAAGACGGAAGACCAGCTGACACCGGAAATAGCCAATCACCGAAGTGTCCAAGCATGAATGGCAAGACATTCCCCCCATCCCCCTAACCCCTAACCCCAGACGGTCAGCCAGGCTAGAACCCAATGGATAGAGGGGTCCCTCCCTTCTCCCCCCTCCTACCACCAACCCTCGCTTTCTCTCTCTCTCTTTCTCTCTCTCTCTCTCTCTCTCTCTCTCTCTCTCTCTCTCTCTCTCTCTCTCTCTCTCTCTCTCTCTCTCTCTCTCGTATTTATCAAGATTATGCCTCCTTATCCCCCCTCCACCACCAGCATCACCCCACATACAGATCCAGGGATGCTGAGTGAGTCTGTCTGTTGGCTTAGTCTGTTTCATCAGCGGCTTAGGATGAATTTGCTTCTGATCCAATGTTCACTATTTTTTCTCCCCAGTATTTTGGAAAGAGGAAAATGAGGAGAGGCAACAAGACACCATCAAAATGACCAATTAAGACAACTTATACGAACTCTATTTCACTCATAACTATTAGCATACATTATACAACTGTTAATGGATAATTTTTGTATTATGATAATTATTATGAGTAGTGTTGTTATTATACGAACAGAAATCACCCTAACGTGATGAATATCGTTGAGAACATCCACTAGGGCTGTGAAGTGGGCTCGAACCTTGCTTGTGGTGGAGTATGTGGCTGGCAAACCCTATATTAATATGTATGTAAACAATCACTTCGAACACTGTTTATGTCGGCCAGATGGAAATCTGTGTGTATTTGTGTTTGCAGGTTAGATTAGCCTTTCGAAAGCACGCCAATCGACCACAGATTATTCAAATCAATCCCTGAACTATAGGTTTTAACAGATCTCTCACCATGGAGGACAGGAGGAAATGTGTATATGTTGGTTAGCATTGTAAATGTCAGGCCACGTCTGTGGTAGAAAAATAACACAAAATCAGGTTAGTGTGATTTCTGTGTGTGTTTGAAGGTGTGTGTGTGGGGGGGGGGGGGGTTGAGAGGGGGGGTGAGAGGTGGGGGTTGAGGGGGGGGGGTAGGTAGAGGAAGGTTGGAAGTGGCGGGTTGAGCTTCGGCTCTTTGGTCCTGCCTCACAGCTGTCAATCAACTGGTGTACAGATTCCATCCAAACATTCGCGTGCGTTCACTCACCAATTTGTGCCTGCAGGATCGAGCTCGGGCTCTTGGACCCAGAGTGTAGTGTGTGTGTGTGTTAAAGCTTTAATGGTCATTCCCACGTCCCATATTGACAGCAATCACCCCTGTGGTCTCCCTGAAGGTGAGTATCCGCAGAAGTATCTCCAGCGACCTATGTGTCGCTCACACGGTACAAACACTACCGAAACAACGAATTAAATACGGGCTCTCCATAGCCCGTGCTACTTGGAACTTTATGTTCCAGGTAGCGAATCTTTAACAACAACAGCTATATAATTCGACCTCACACAGGCCTCGAGCATGAGGCAAATGGACGAATGAGGAGATCTTCCACTGACTCATTCATACCTTACTAATGGCTGAGAAAATGGGGAAGGGGAGGGGGGTTATCTTGAGGTTATCTTGAGATGATTTCAGGGCTTTAGTGTCCCCACGGCCCGGTCCTCGACCAGGCCTCCACCCCCAGGAAGCAGCCCGTGACAGCTGACTAACACCCAGGTACCTATTTTACTGCTAGGTAACAGGGGCATAGGGTGAAAGAAACTCTGCCCATAAAGGGGGGGGGGAGGAATTCAATAGATATTCATCCTCATCAAGCTTTACCGTTCCCAATTACGAGACTTTTGTGCAGCTTTTCTCGATCACACTGATGAAGATTAACCCACTCCAAGAAGTGGCACGGGCATGAATAGCCCGATCAAAGTGCTTTTTGGGCACTTTTTTTTTTATATAAAAAGCCGTTTCCGAACCTGTTGGGCGCTGCGAGGTCAGGTCGGTCTAGACCCCAAAGTAATTGCTGTTATTGACAAACTTGTTTTAAGCGCTTCCGAGCGCTTAAATCGTTTAATAAATGCAAAAACTATAAGCCGCCATGACTGAGGAAAGATGTACTGGTTTCGGAATTGTTTGGGCACGTTAATGTTTGGTCAATCCTGGTCTATAGATTTATTATATGATCACTCATTTTGTTGTTGTCCTCACAACGTTATCCTTTCGGTTGGGCTTTAGGCCTATCAACCTCTAAGACTCGCAGGCTGATAGGCCTAATATTAAGGTCCAACTTAGTCTAGAGAGTTAGTTAGGTCGTGATACTAACTTATTGGCTAGTTAGTGCCACGGCCTCAATAACCCCAGGTATACCATGGTATATTTATTGGTATAGTATACCAGCAAGTATACTGTAGTGTTGACCATAGTCCTTAGTATACTCTCAGTGTATAAATATACACCGAGAAGCTGAGTATACCTCTCAGTATTTCTAGCCCTCCTTTCCCTCTCTCTAGATCTCCTTCTTTCTTCCTTCTCCATCTATGTCTTCCTCTTCTACCCATTTCTCCCTCTCCTTCCAAGGATCCCACCCTCCTTCCCCCCCCTCTTCCTCCAAGCCCCAGCCTCCTCCCCCTCCTCGTCTCCTCCTACACAAAAGGACACAACCAGACCAACTTCACCGCTGGGACTTTTAACTCCAAAAAGCTTTTCATGCACTGTGGCTCCCATAGGCGGAAACCGTCTATAAGCCTTAGACCAAGCTGATCAGGTATCATACCGAATTTCTTCACTTTTTGTGTGTGTGTTGGGGGAGGGAGAGGGAGGGATAGGGAGAGAGGGGAAGGATGTGGAAGGGGAGGGTGGGATGGGGCGCTGAAATGGGGTATGGGGGAAGCTACTGCTTTCTTTTGGAAGATTTGGAATGAAAATGGTTTTAGATACGTAGGAGAAGCAAGAACAAGGCAACACAATCACAATCACCAGGACGAGGAGGGAGAACACATGGAGCAAGCAATCAATCAGGAGGATATGAAAGAAGACGGAATAACAGAGAAAGAAAATCCTAGAAACGGACATAGAAAACACATAAAAAAATATATATATATCGTGCTTAACAACGACGTAGAGAGAGAGAAGAGAAGCAGACTAGATAAAGCAAAGAGAAGAACAAGAAAAAATGCTAAAAAGAGTTGAAGCAAGAAATCAGGGAAAATAAACGATGAGAAATAATGGAAAGAAGAGAAATTAGAAGATAAAAAAGAATACAAGTTAGAAAGAATACATAACTTAGAATGTATTCATACAAATTAGAAGGTATTTTATACAAAGAATAAATTATAAAATATTAAAGACAATTACATAATAAACTTAATAATAATAATATTAATAATGTCTACTTCTATAATCTACCTTCTCTTCCTATTCTTTTTCCGTTGTTCGTAATTTCAGGTTTTTTTGGTTAATCCTTCTTTTCTAAGTCTGTTCTTTGTCTTCCTCGTTTACTTTTCTCTTCTTTCCTTATTTCCTCTGATTTGCTAACTACATTTTCTTGCTTCTTTGACTTTAACTGTTTCCCTTTGTTATTTATTTCTTATCCACTGCTGCCTGCCTGTCTCTCTGTCTGCCTGTCTATCCCAATCTCTCTTTCTCCTTCCCTCTCCCTTAGGTTTTACCGTTCATTCCCTTTCCATCTCTTCCTTCCAGTAGCCCCCCCCCCCCTTCCACGCACTTCTCCCGTTCCTCCGTTCGAGAGATGGGGACTGCTAGCTCCAACAGTTGACTGTTACATGTTGGGTCCCTTCATTTTGGTCTAGGGTTAGGTGGGAGGCAGAATGGGAATATTTCATTCTCTGGAGAAGTATGAAACCCATTTTACTGGGCTGCAGAGCCTTGTCCCCTCCTGTTTGATTCTTCCTGCTTGGAGTGATTAAGCTGAAATTATGAACCCAACTCAAAGATTAGAATAATTAGAATTTATATATTCGAGTAATCAATGGGACAATTCTTGCGTGTCTGTCTTTTATATCTTTCTTATTCTTATCCTTCCTTGCCCATTCGTCCCGTCCCACTTTACCATTATTAAACACCTTTTCTTATTCTTGCCTCCTTCTTCTGTCACATTCTTCCCTCTTCTTTCCCTTCTCATGCTTCTTGATTCCTCCCTATTACTCCTCGTCTCAGCTTCCTTCACATTTATTTGCTTCGTCAAACACCCATTATCTTCCCAAACACTCATTATCTTCCCAAACACCCATTATCTTCTCAAACACCCATTATCTTCCCAAACACCCATTATCTTCCCAAACACCCATTATCTTCCCAAACACCCATTATCTTCCCAAACACCCATTATCTCCTCATTCCCCCATTCTATCCTACATCCTTCATTATTTAATCTCGTGAGTCCTCTCTTTTTCTATCCACATTATTCTTGTGTTGCCTATTCTTCTCCCCCTTGATATGACAAATCCATCCATCCTATTCTCGTATGCCTCCTTTCTCACTCCTATGTCCAAGCCTGGATATCCTATCCAGGATATCCTATCCTATCCAGGAACAGAGATATCCTATCTCTGTTCCATTTGATGCTATTCTTGCATTATATATTCTTATCATTCTCACAGCTTTATATTTGTCGAGACTCGCATTTTTCATTTTCTTTCACACTATTTATTCTCATTTATTCTACTCTTTCTTGCTCCTATCTCCTCCATTCACCCTCCTCATACTCTCCCCCATTCCCTGTCCTCCATCACTCTCATCTTCTCTATCCTTCTGCACGTCTATCATTTCTTCTCACACCTCCTCCTTCCTCCTTCCACACTCCCTCACCTCTCCCTCAATGGCCGGCAGCGCCCGGGACCTCGACGGCGCTGTAGCGGGTCCTTATGTCTTCAAGTGCGTCTCGTCTTTGAACTACGGACAAAGAAGAGATAAACACCACGATAACTGCTTCTCCTTTTGCTCCGTCTATGCCTTCTAATCCTACTCCTCCTCCTCCATCTCCTTATCCTCTCTAGTTTTGCTAGTTTCCATCACCTTGGTGTCCTCTGCATCCTTCAGTTCACTCTTTTTCTTCTATGTCAGTGGGGACTGATTTTTGTTACGGCTGAAGTGCGTTCTTTCTTGATCTGTTTGGTCTTCGGAGAGTTCATCGGGGTTTAGTCTGGGTTTTTTTTAAGACCCTTCAGCGTTCTCTTGCTTTCTTCTGGACCTCTTCTTTGTGTGTGTGTGTGTGTGTGTGTTTTTTAGTGTGGGGGGGGGGTGAGAGGGGGGAGAGTGGGGTCCTCTCTATGGACTCTACCCCATTCAACCATCGTCTTCTCCAGGGCAGCTTGTCTGCCCCCAACCTTGTTAAGGTTAATTATAAAAGTGTTGTAGTTAACCCATTTTTTGGAGGGTCTTGTTAGGTCGTGTTGGTTATTAAGGTGGTTTAGTCTACGTTTGTTTGGTTATTTGGGATTTGGAGTCGATGGTTTGATGGTGTCCTCTTAAGCATTTACGACTCCGCTTAAGTCTCTATATGAAACAGTTTACGAGGTTGTAAACTTCGTAAACCAAAAAGCGGTTATTGTAACAAGAACCTCGGAGCGCTTCTCAGCTCAGTAACTATTTAATACGTGTAAACTAAGCCCGTCATGATTGAGGAATGATAGATACACAGGCTTCGTAAGCGGTCACTTGAAGTGTGGGGCTGATCGGTTGATCTACGCCTAACGTGCTAAGTTGGTATTAAATGTCGACTTAAGTTTTGCTTAAGTTATGTGAAGGGTAAACTTGTTTTTAAGTTAATACAACACTCATTCTCTGTCTGTCTCTGTCTGTCTCTGTCTGTCTGCCTGTCTGTCTGTCTGTCTCTGTCTGTCTGTCTGTCTCTATGTTATCATCGTAACCATGCCAACTAGAGTCCTCCAGAACAACTTGAGAGCCACAGACTCCTCCAGAGGTTGCTAAGGGCATCTCCCGAGCGCTGAAGAGATTGCATTCGTACGGTACAGTGCGGAGGTCTCTTTAAGATGAATGCACGAGAAAAAAATATATATGTGTATTGGGATCGAACTAACGTGCCCTGGACTCGTCAAACACATGCATTACCCACTGGGCCATGATGAGCTAAACGTTCCTCACAACCCGAAGTTCAACTGAACTTACTTGGAGTTGCGTAAGACACCATAGCTGGTACCCAAACCTGTTCATGTGTTCACCCTTCCCCTTGTCCCCCCCCCTTGCCCCCCTCATCCCCCCTTCACCCCCCCCTGCTTGTTTACACCAGGCAAGGCAAACAGCTTCATGAATGAAGTGGGTAATGTTGTTAGCTTCGTTTCTAGGTGTTAGTTGACTCTGCTCGTACGACTGGATACCATTGGTCCAAGATGTGTGGCGTGGTGGTGGTGTGGTGGTGTGGGGTGTGTGTGTGGGTGGTGTGTGGTGTGTGTGGTGTGGTGGTGTGTGTGTGTGTGGGTGGTGTGTGGTGTGTGTGTGGTGATGTGGTGATGATATGGTGGCGGTTGTAACGTAGTAATGGTGCTGTGGTGTAGTGACAGTGCTGACCATGAAAACACTTAATAACAAAAAACGGAAAAATATGAACCTTTAAACCCCCCACAAAACGATCACAGTTCACAAAAAAAAACGATCGCGACCCTCCTCTCACAGGGTTTAAACCTCCATCACTTAGTCCTAATTATCAAAGAGGATCCAACTCTCTATACAAAGACCTAGATACCGCTCTCCTCTTACAGTAGCAAGTGTATTGGGTCGAGTTTCACAATATAGGGGGGGGGGGGAAGAGGAGGGGGGGGAAGGGTGGGGAGAACTGAGGAAAGGGAGGATTGGGGGAATGAATGAAAAGAAGAAGACGGGAACAAGAGAGATAAGGAGGGACAGAAGAGAGAGAGAGAGAGATAAGGAGAAACCTGATAACACACACACACACACACACCTCCCAAAGTAGATATATTGGGGGGGGGGGGGGGTAAGAGGGAGCCAAATGATAGCTTTTATGGACAAGACGAATTTTGTGTTATCTTTCTGGTATCACTGAAACAAAACACCAGCTCCTGGGCCCCATACTCTTACCCCTCTAAGGGAAAGTGTTCGGTTGTGATCATCTGACCTGGTCTTCAGCCTGGTAACGTTGCGAATATGGAACACACTACCCAAGTAAGGCAATACACGTAAGACTGAAATGTTGTTTCAAGCGCAGTCTAGACATATATATATATATATATATATATATATATATATATATATATATATATATATATATAATATATATATATATATATATATATATATATATATATATATATATATATATATATATATATATATATATATATATATATATGAAGGCATTTGGGAACACATTTCTCTGTTCTGTTTCTGTCTAAAAACAAACGGGTCAACAGATGTCTGGTGTTCTAAATATGACTATAAACAGGGGATTATAAAACGCTGTTACCGTTAACGGCAACAAAACAGACGCTCACGTGGCCTTCTGTTGTCTCACAACAACAACAACAACAACAAAAATAGAGACAATTCAATAAAAGTGAAACAATTATATATATCGAGTTATAAGATGACAATGTTAAAATAATTGTTTAAAAAAAATCCCATAACCTAAAGTTGATAAAACTCTCTCTCTCTCTCTCTCTCTCTCTCTCTCTCTCTCTCTCTCTCTCTCTCTCTCTCTCTCTCTCTCTCTCTCTCTCTCTCTCCCAACATCTGGCGGAACCAAAATGGAACTGAATGAAATACAAATACTTCATCGGGACTTGGAAGACTGTGAGGGGCGTTACGGGCTCACCATAGTCCGTGCTGCTTGGAACTTTTTGTTCCAAGTAGCGAATCTTAAACAACAAGAGGGAGTTGTCAAGACTGGAGAAAGGAGAGTGGAGAAAAAGGAGGCGATGGATAGAGAGAATAGAAAGGGAGATGGGAAAGAAGGGGTGGGGGGGGGGAAATGGTGAATGGAGAGAGGAAGGGAAGGAAAGATGGAGAGATGTAAAAAGAGAGAGAGAGAGAGAGAGAGAGAGAGATGAGTAAATGGAGTGAGAATAATAAGAGAGAAAAGGTGAATAGAGAAATGTGAAATGCACGAGTAATAGATATTTCGCTAACTATTCCCTAGATTCTTCGCAAACATACAAGGTGTTCCTTCGCTATACACAGCCCTTAGCGAAGTCACCATACGAGTTAACTTGACAAGCCGCCCCCCCTAGCGAAATCCCTCGCTAACGTGTCTAAATACTAAGGAAACCTCGCTACAAAAATATATATATATATATAACAAACACTTACACAATTAAAAGTGCACAACGAAACTACTCGTTAAATTATTTACCTGTTAAACACCTCCGCCTCGTTACACGTAGAGTCTACCTTGCCTAAAAGAAACATTTCGCTCTACCGATATATATCAATTTTAAGCGCTACCCCTTAAACTATATACTCGTTAAACGCGTCATTAACCCATCAACATACCCCCCACCCCCCCTTCGTTAAAAAACAAACTTGTTAAACCTTCGCTAAGAGAAACACCTCGCTATAACGCCAAACCAATTAAAACCAGCTCCTTAAAGAGACTTCGCTAACTAGTCAACACCTCCTCTTTCCCCGCCTCGTTAAGACCACACGGAACACGAACCACCCTCGCTTAATCCCTCTCTCGTTCTCAAGGCGTCTCTCGCTTCTAATGAGCATCTTTCGCCAGCTTGACTCAAACCAGCTCCGTGTAATCCTAACAATCGTTCTTCAAAACAGGATAATTGAGAGTTTGGGGTCGTTAGCGGTGCGGACGATGACCCTTGAGACGTAATTGGTGGTAGTGTATGTGGGTTGTGGTGATGAGGGGGGGGGGGGGTGATATTGACAATGTCCCGTTTTCTGTTCGTGGGTCATCTGGTAGGTTAGGGTAAAGCACATTAGTACGACAGTTTCCTGACGTTGGGAACTGAACACAGATAGTGATAGTGAACACAAGGGGTGATAGTGAAGGTGTAACGAGTGTATTCAAGCTACAGCCAATTACACAGTATTAAAATCATGCCCACCAGAGACTCCAAAGGCAGAAAGTTTGCAGGTCCAGCGACAGAGTGTCGCGGTCCAAAGAGGAAATGCCTGGCGTACCTTTCTCATGCATCCGCCAATTCAATCATTGAAATACATCATAATGCTTCAAAGAATATCCCCTGACATAGGCAGGAGATCGAGGGTGTTCTTGTGAACGTTCCCCAGAGAGAGACAGAGAGAGATAGATAGATAGATAGATAGAGAGAGAGAGAGAGAGAGAGAGAGAGAGAGAGAGAGAGAGAGAGAGAGAGAGAGAGAGAGAGAGAGAGAGAGCCAGTATTCACCCCTTGCCCACTACTGCTGTTAACCCTAGGATAATATCCTGAGCACCCCCTAAACACCAGCAGCTATCCATAATCCTGAGCTCTCTCTCTCTCTCTCTCTCTCTCTCTCTCTCTCTCTCTCTCTCTCTCTCTCTCTCTGCCTTCCTCTCATTCTTCTTTCCACTAGACCAACGCCTCCACAACCTTTGAGGCATCTAACACTCATTGAGACCAGTGAAGTACCCAGATAATAGGATTAAAACCTGTACAATGTGGCTGCCAGTGGTGTTTACCTCCCCTTGTGTTGTCGGAGCAGTCAGCTGATGACCCACAACACAAAACAGCTGATCACAACACGTGGTGAGAAGGCGGGTCTGCTCCCTCCTGTTGTTTACCTCTTGTGGTGGAGAAGCTGTGTAGTTTGAGGACCAGATTAGTCAATCCAAGTGCTCTATTGGGAGGCGTGTAGGCTCTATTAGAGTGCAGAGTACTCTACACTGTACAGTACTCTGAAGAGAGGCTGTTAGCGCCTTGAAAGGTCGTACCAAGATATTACTTATCAGTATTTTAATAATAGTATTTAATATTAAGTATTAAATACTTAAGGACCAAAATTAAGCTGTGATATGTCCTAATAATTCTCTATAATTCTTCCCATTATTTAAGAATTACATTATTCCAATATTTCCCCCCCCCCTAATATAATAACAATATTCCCCGATAACATTATACAAATATTTGATTATGATGTCACAATATAACTCAATATTATTAAAAATATAATACAATGATATTTCCAAAATAGCTCAATTATATTATTACAACTCTAACTCAATAATATTGAGAAAATCACTAGAAAGTCATCAGGGGGGGATTCGAACCCCGCACATTTGGTTCGCTTTGCTTTGATGTCCAAAGAGCTTGGAAAGGATGTGGGAGGAAGAAGGATGGGGCGATGAAATTCTTGGAAGAGGATTTGGATGTGGAGAGAGGAGGCTTGAAAGTTCGGTGGCCCGTCCACCTTGGATTGGAGATGTTTTTTCAGTCAAAGCCTGTAGCTTAAGTTCTTCTTGGGCGGCAGGAGGCTAGTGGTGGGGCAGGGTGATGTCGTCCTGGTTCACTTGAGGTGGTCTGTCTGGCTTGGAGGAGGCGTCTTCCTTATTGAGATGGTGAGAGGTAAGTTCACTGTTGCTTGGTGGTGTCTTGGCCAGGAGGTATTCGCATGTACTTCCCGAATGTTAGCGGTGGTATTGGTGTTCCTGTCGGGTCTTCATCTTCTTCCAGGAAGGTCACTTGTCCCCTCTTGAAGTCGAATTTAGGGTCGATGTATACACTCTCCAGAGCGCAGAAGTCTACATAGCGTTCCACGGTCTCGTGGTGGACAAACACAGGGTAAGGCATGGTGGTCTTGAGCTGGTTCATGATCCTGTTGCATTCTAAGGCAATGACCATTCTTGTGCTTCGATTGCCGTTGAAAGTGCCACCGTGATTGAGGTAAAGTCCAAAGCAGGGCACTTTCTTGCTTGATTTGCTTGGGTTTAGGTCGAAGTCTGGGGCCTCATATGTGATGGTCTCAGCCAAGGTTTCTAGGAACTCTGGTTCTGAATCTGATTCTGATTCCACTTGCTGACATTTTGGTCTCCTTTTTCCTCTCATTTTCTTCCGTCTCGGGCTCGCACATTTGGTCATTTCATCGTGCACCAATATAATTATTCAAAATAGTTAACAAAATTAAAAAATAATATGAAATTTTTTTTATCCAATAATCAATTACTTTTTCGAAGGAATGAATTGATTGTTCCCGGGAACATCTAAACGACTCCCCAACACAATAACAATTTCTCAGAATATATATAAGACTTTATATCCTATATATATATATATATATATATATATATATATATATATATATATATATATATATATATATATATATATAAATATATATATATATATATATATATATATATATATATATATATATATATATATATATATATATATATATATATATATATATATATATATAACATCCAGTTATATTACTATATTTCTAATATAATCGATATGTTCACGTCTCTTATAAGTGTAGTAAGTAGCATTGCAAGATCATAATTGCATGAAGGAAATAATTTGCAATCATTCTAGATTAATAGTTCAAGGTAATAGCTGAATGCACGAGGTAATTTGAATAATATTAAATTATCCAGGAAAAGCATCGAATCAGTCAAGTTTCCACTTGAAACCTGAAGTCATTTAACATACTTCAGGATTAGTTATCGTGTTCAGTTATTAAGCAACTTCCTGAACTTAGTGTGGCACATAACTTCCTGAACTTAGAATGATATATAATTTCCTGAACTTTGAATGATATATAATTTCCTGAACTTAGAATAATACGTAACTTCCTGAACTTAGAATGGCACATAACTTCCTGAACTTAGAATGATATATAACTTCCTGAACTTAGAATGATATATAACTTCCTGAACTTTGAATGATATATAACTTCCTGAACTTAGAATGATACAAAAAGTCCTAAACTTAAAATGATATATAACTTCCTGAACTTTGAATGATATATAACTTCCTGAACTTAGAATGACACATAGCTTCCTGAACATAGGATGATACATAACTTACTGAACACAGAAATGATACATAACTTCCTGAACTTAGAACATCATACAAGAACTTCAACATGGATTGTTCTCCTAAAGCATGAACAATATGGGGAAAAGAGTTCAGTGTTCAAAATCCTAATACATATCCCGTGTCAGCCGAGCTCAAAGTTCGAATACAAAATATATCAACAAAGTGAATTCAAGTTCAAAATCAAAATAGGTGTCCAGGAATCTACAGAGTGAAAAAAAGGAGGAATGAGTGAGAGGGAGGTGGAAGAAGAGACCATAACAGGTTAAAAAGGGGAAGGAGTGGAGAAATGGGAAAGAAAAGGATTGGGTAGGAATGGAGAGAGAGAGAGAGAGAGAGAGAGAGAGAGAGAGAGAGAGAGAGAGAGAGAGAGAGAGAGAGAGAGAGAGAGAGAGAGGGAAAAGCAGTGTAGGTGGAATGTAGAAATGAAGGGGGGAGACAAGGAAAAGAAGGGGGAGGGGGAAAGGAAAGGGGTAGAGATGAAGAAGAAAATGATAAATAAGAATTACGCACAAGAAGAACAAAGATGTTAAGAAGGAATGAGCAGAGGAAGGGAGAGGAGGAAAAGAAAGGAAACGGTATAAAGGGAGATGTAAAAGGAGGTGTGTGTAAAGGAAGAGAGAGAGAGAGAGGTGGAAGGGGGAAGAGGGAAAGGAAATAACAGCACAATAATGGCATTAGTGAATTATGCCACCAATCATATTTCACAAAAGCATTTCTATAGCCAGCGGAAACTGGCCTTGTGTGGATGGAACCTTGGCCCCTACGGCCGGGGGCGCTAAGGGCGAAGGTGGGCCTGAGACGGCAGTCCAGCTGGAACGAAAATCCTCAACACAAACATAGAAGGAAATATTGAGATGGAGTACGACAACGATGGAGGTAGGGAGGGAGGGAGGGTTTTGAGTGAGAGAAAGGCTGGGAAGGAGTGAATGCACAGAACGAAGGAGAGTGAGAGAGAGAGAGAGAGAGAGAGAGAGAGAGAGAGAGAGAGAGAGAGAGAGAGAGAGAGAGAGAGAGAGAGAGAGAGAGAGAGAGAGAGAGAGAAAGAGAGAGAGAGAAGGATGAAATAGATATCCTAGAAGAACCAAGAGATGAACATCCCATTCAAGAGACTTACATCTCGACAGCAGCAGTTGCAAAACTCATAAGACATTCACCAGCATCTTAACCCTACACAAGATGTTGCTACTGCAATTTGCAACGAGCGAGAGCAAGAATACTCGAGTACAGTTTTAAACCAAGGCCATTCTTTTCTTTTTTTTTTAGTGGCCAACCACAACCCTGGCCATCTTCCCGAATATGGGCCGAAATTCGGCCAAATACGGGCCAAATAAGACTCTTCCCGAATACGGGTCAAGATTTATCAAGTAGAATTTATGAACCTCCGAAACCTGTACATCTTTCCTCGATCATGGCGGTTTTGTTTACACATATTCGACAATGTATTATGAGCTCCGAATCACTAAACGAGGCTGTTTGCGACAATGATAATTTTGGATTTTGAAGTTTCCAAGCTCGTTAACTGAGATAAGATTTAAGATAATGATTGAGATAAGGCATCATGATTGTAGGATTTTTTTTTTATAGGTTTGGTAATTGAAAGTGTAAATAATTGATAAATTGTGGTCCTGATCAAGCAAGCTATGATGAAGGCTGACAGAAGGATTAAGAGGCCTACAAGAGGCCTACAAGAGGGAGTCAACAGAACTATCCTATCCTGCTATCCTTACGCAACGACCTGCTATCCTTAGGCCTCGATCTACTATCCTTAGGTCTCGATCTGCTATCCTTAGGCCTCGATCTGCTACCCTTACGCCTCAATCTACTATCCTTAGGCCTCGACCTGCTATCCTTAGGCCTCGATCTGCTATCCTTAGACCTCGATCTGCTATCCTTAAACTTCGACCTGCTATCCTTAGACCTCGACCTGCTATCCTTAGGCCTCGATCTGCTATCTATAAATTGCCCACTGTTGAATTTGTTGGAATTATTATTATTATTGATAAAATTATTAGAAGAAATGAGGAGGATCGAATCCTTCTCATTGCTCCTACTCAGTTTCTCACGAATACATTGTGTTAATGTGATGATTAATGTGATGATTAATGTGATTTATTTGTGTATAATTATTACTTTATTTCTACCATTTATTTTAGAAGATTTTTGCTAGTGCTCTAAATCGGAATACTTAAGAGCACGGATTTGTTGTGTGTGTGTGAGTGTGTGGGTGAGGGGTGAGTGTGAGGGGTGAGTGTGTGAGTGTGTGTGTGAGTGTGTGGGTAAGGGGTGAGTGTGTGTGTGTGTGTGTGAGTGTGTGTGAG
>NC_091224.1:20870487-20885487 GCF_040958095.1 Procambarus clarkii
ACGAAATACAATTAACGTCACGAAATACAATTAACGTTACGAAATACAATTAACTTCACGAAATACAATTAACGTCACGAAATACAATTAAAGTCACGAAATACAATTAACGTCACGAAATACAATTAACGTCACGAAATACAATTAACTTCACGAAATACAATTAACGTCACGAAATACAATTAACGTCACGAAATAGAATTAACGTCACGAACTACAATTAACGTCACGAAATACAATTAACTTCACGAAATACAATTAACGTCACGAAATAGAATTAACTTCACGAAATACAATTAACGTCACGAAATAGAATTAACGTCACGAACTACAATTAACGTCACGAAATACAATTAACTTCACGAAATACAATTAACTTCACGAAATACAATTAACTTCACGAAATACAATTAACGTCACGAAATACAATTAACGTCACGAAATAAGACAATCGTTACGAAATACAAAGAATATCACGAAATCAGACGAAAAAAAAAATCACACGATGTTTGAAACTGAATAGAATCAAAATTATGATGTTGTTGTTATCTTTTCCAGAGATAAGATAACCCAGAGTCTTTTATAATGGCGTATATAATCAGGCATCATAAACATTGAAGACGTCGTATTTATACAAACACACACCTATGTATAGCCATACACAGATCTACGTATGCATACGTTAATGCACAGATTCATAAATACATACCAGTGTATGTATATATATATATATATATATATATATATATATATATATATATATATATATATATATATATGTATATATATATATATATATATATATATATATATATATATATATATATATACCATTTATACATGATGATAATCTTATTTTGAGTTTATCTTGACATGATTTCGGGGATTTTAGTGTCCCCGCGGCCCGGCCCTCGACCAGGCCTCCACCCCCAGGAAGCAGCCCGTGACAGCTGACTAACACCCAGGTACCTATTTTACTGCTAGGTAACAGGGCCATAGGGTGAAAGAAACTCTGCCCATTGTTTCTCGCCGGCGCCCGGGATCGAACCCAGGACCACAGGATCACAAGTCCAGTGTGCTGTCCGCTCGGCCGACCCGCTCCCTAATAATACACAAGATTCACACGTAAATTTCAGATGTATACACACAGGTGTTTATACAGAGTTGTATTTTTTTTCCACGAAAAATACATTTATTCTAGCACCAATTTGGGGAATGAAACTGGTGCTTCAGTTCAGAATGAAACCTGTGTTTCAATTCTCAGAAAACTTTAAATATTTGTACATATTATTATTATTATTCAAAATTTCCTGATTAATCTCCATAAGTAATCTTGGATTACAATATAATACATAACAAATTAATAAAACTGATTAAAAATTTATAATTAAAATACAGAAAATTTAACTATGACAGGAAACTTCAATATTACCAAAGTTATTTTCCACAAGTCACACGAACTAACTTAAAGTAGAAACCGACTTTAATATGAATTAGAAACCGAAAGATAAAGAAGAAACTGACATTAAGGTGAACTAGAAACCTACTTTAAGATGAACTAAAAATCTATTTGAAGATGAACTAGAAACCTACTTTAAGATGAACTAGAAACTTACTTTAAGATGAACTAGAAATCTACTTTAAGATTAACTAGAAACCTACTTTAAGATGAACTAAAAATCTATTTTAAGATGACCTAAAAATCTACTTTAAGATGAACTAGAGACCTACTTTAAGATGAACTAGAAGCGTACTTTAAGATGAACTAAAAATGTATTTTAAGATGAACTAAAAATCTATTTTAAGATGAACTAGAAATCTACTTTAAGATTAACTAGAAACCTACTTTAACATTAACTAGAAACCAACTTTAAGATGAACTAGAAGCCGACTAAGACAATCAGAACCAGACTTTAAGATGAACTATAATCTGTAATATGAAGCAGAAACCGTAACATGGATTAGAAACCAACTTAAGAGCAAAACTATAAATCGAAAGTGCAAAAAGAAACAGGGGGGACATTTTTCAGACAATAAAATAGAAACCGACAGAGCTAAAAGCTAATTTTAAGATAGCATAAAACCTAAGATGAGCTGAGGAAGGAACCACTGATTGCCTAAGATGTCCTCCCAGAGAACATTAAAGAATAAATGTGAGACGAAGACTGAATAAAAAAGGGGGGAAGGGGAAAAGGAAGAGGGGGGGGGGTAAGGAGAGGGGGAAGAGAGGAGGAGAAGGAAGAGAGAGGGGGGGGGGCGGTAGTTAAGAATGAGAACGGCTGGGCTATACAAGGGGGGAACGAGCCTGTGGCAATTTAAGCCCCTAATAGATTGTTTGGACAGATATTAGGGCAGTTAGTGGCAGTTTATACTAGCAATCAGCTCTAACGAGCAGCAGGCACTTGCCTCTTCTCTTTCTGAGAGGGAGGACGAGGAGGAGGAAGAGAATAGGTGAAGAGAGAAAATTCTAAATAAGGTAAGGATAATGCTAGAGAAAAAAAGGAGAGAGTAGAGATGAATGATAGGAATAAAGAACAGTAGATAAAGAGAGAATAAAGAAAAATAAGAGAAAAGAAATAAAATGTGAACGAGAAGCGCATACCTATGCGCACGCATCTGAAAGTGCGCGACCTTACGCATCTCAGGGCGTAAGTATACATACCTGTGCACCATATCGTATTACGTACCAATCTGCGAGCTTTAATGCATGTGTACCTACCCATGTATTTTTGCGCATGCGTACCTATCCAGGCACTTTTGCGCATGTGACACTCCGTTTTATCAATTTTGCAATCCATGCACAGTACTGCATGCGTGCCATAAATGAACAATTTAGTGCGTGCAGTACCGATTGATTTATGTTGACGCACGGACGCATAAAACCTTCCAAACCACAAAAATCACACAGATATAACGCACTGCGTCTTACGCAAACCGCTAAAGCTGAATACATTACAGGTAAGGAAGCCGTCGAGAGCCTAAGCAAAGAATGACTAAACTAATTCAAAGGATAATACAAAAAGGGGACTCAAACCATTTATTAAAAAAGACACAAGAAAGCGAAGAAAGCAAAATGGTGTGCAAACCACGACCAGGAAAAAGTTATCCCCCTAACAACTTGCACCAAATCACCACAATGATGACTTCGACTCGACTAAGGTGCAAACCGCAAGCCAAACACGAACGACGTCTTCACAAGTGCGTGCAACTGAGAAACTGTAAAGTCAACCTGAGGCTCTGCGCAGTCTGTTCTAAAATGGCTCCGACAAGGGGCTCCGAAGAATGAGTATCGAACACTTTATTATCGAACAGTGGAGGGAGGGGGGAGGGGAGGGAGGGGGTGATCGTACACCCGCAGGTTCGTACTGCGCAGGCACGATGCACAGGCTTCGTCGGATGATTAACATAGACATGGATTCAGATGGATATACCCGCCATGGCGTGCCGCCAGGGTCGTCCGCCATTGGCTCCGAGCGCCCGTCTTCCCGCCATTTCTTGGCTTCATGCAACGACTTTTTAACCGTTTTCTATGATCATATTTGAATTTAAACTTCTGTATTGAGTTAGTTTCAACAACGTTAAACTAACGTTGTTGAAACTAACATTACGTTATCAATTCCACTCATTTACGACTCTAACCCTTAATTGGTTGTTTCTGAAATTTCAGTATTTCATTATTTGAAATACTGAAATTACATTATTTCATTATGCTTCCATATATGCTAATTTGTTCTACTGATCATAGCATTTTTTGTATTATTTTGGTTCATTGTATTAATTCTCCTTAGAATCTTATATGTCGTTATCATGTCCCCTCACACCAATTGCTCTTCTTCGTGGAGAGAAAGTGTTTCCTAAATCTTTCTTCTTAGCTCACGGACCAGTCTTGTTCCACACCTGTGGATCATTCTTAATATTGTTCAGTACCTGTATTATAAAGGTGAAGTATAGGTGAGTGTGAGTGTTCGAGAAGCCTTTAGGTCCCCCCGTGAGGAGCAACCATTAAGAAGAATTATTAAGGGGCGCCCCTTATTATTAATACTAATTAATAAGTTCCGAAGATATCCAATTATCTGCGGGCGTCATCTCACTCATCTTCCTCATCACAGTCATAAACACTCATGAAGTTAACTCAAACCGGGCTGTGGTGGGTATGTGGGCCTGCGGGCCGCTCCAAGCAACAGCCTGGTGGACCAAACTCTCACAAGTCAAGCCTGGCCTCGGGCCGGGCTTGGGGAGTAGAAGAACTCCCAGAACCCCATCAACCAGGTATCAACCAGGTATATCCACCCACTCATTGAGCATTCTTTATGAGTTACTGGATGGCCCTCCTCATAGAGAAGGGTTTGCCAGTCACTATGAGGTCCAGAAACGCCTCACGACTCACGACTCCCTCATCCTTCAGTAGCTCTGTGTTCCCTCACAGTCCTCCTAAGGTGTTGAATGAGGTGTATCTTGTCACACTGTGATGCTGGGTGATGCAACACTGTCTTGAGAGTAACTTCCTGCTCAGAAACTCAATTGGAATGATAATCCTGACTTAACCCGCCAAACACACACCGAAACTACGACGTTGGTACAACGTTCGAACAAGTTTGAACACCATCCTAAGCAGATTATAACAACCAATATAAGCAAGTTGTAACAACGTTCTAATACGTCATAAACACGTTAAGCCAAGATGTAACAACTTTATTACAAGTTGTAACAAGCGGAAAATAGAGACAGTTACGGTTTGTGTTTCTAGGAAATTGTCTTCACTAATCTCTGCACGACTACCAGCAGTCAACCCAACCATCACCACAAGACAACCACCAATCACCCCAATCATCACCCCCACGACAACCACCAATCAACCACCCTACATGTCAACTCCCTCACCACCCCATATTAAAATCAATAACCTTGTCAACCTTTCATCACCTCCGCCTTACCAGACCTTGCAAAAGAATTTGCAACTTTCCCCACCAAACTCCAGTGATTGAAGAACCTTGACGATGAGGTTTCATTATTGCACGCGCAACAACGTTCATAATCTGATATTATTACCGAAAACCTTTCCTCGAGAGTGAATAAAATGAACAAAAATGGCTGGGATTCAGGTATCAAAAATCAGTATTAAGGCTATTGCTTTCTTTGTTGTTCATATATTTTTTCTGAAACTATCTCGTGCATATCAATGAGGGGTATTGATCGCTACGTTGCCGATACCTGGCACTAACCCCCGGTGCATAAAGCAGTCTACCACCTTCTCAGTGTCTATTGACGGCAAACAAGTTGATATTTATGATTCTGGTTTCATTGTGGCACCCCCCAAACATCCTTCCAGTTGGCACTAGTCAATATTAACAGCGGGGAGCCACAGGGAATACATTTGTGGCACTGTATAGCCGTCACTGTTCAACTGGTCAGTGCCTGCAGCCAGCCACAATTGAGCGACACGTAATGACACAGTTGATCGCTCTCCGCTCTATTCATAACTATCCATATGTCATTCGAGGGCAGGTTTTAAGACCATGTTTAGTGGCCGTACTGGACGAAAATTACACGATAGCTCATCGTCTACGATCTCACCGAATCAATGAGCTATTTAAATTCCGTGAGAAATCACGGATAACCAAATACAGTGATAACAAATAATAAAATAACTGCCTCTGATCACGGTTATTTAAAATTTAATTCAGCGGGAAAAATTTATAAAAATGATTTCTAAATTCCCTAATGGCATTTCTTAGAGAAAAATATAATTTATAACCCAAAAAAATGCAATCTAATAAAATACAAAAAAAATCATACAATCAAAGTTGTGATTAATGGAACTGATGGAAATCATTGGTAGTGATATGTTAAACATTTATCACTAAATGTATATACATGTATATACATGTATATACATGTATAGCCAGGTATTATTTAGATCTTGACTCCGTGTCACTAGGTAATTATAATGGTAATGCCATGCCAATACTGCCATTAAATAGCAACTTCTCAGGTTAACACATGGATAAGTGTCAATGGGTGAGTCCTGTGTAGTCAATGGGGGCCGTGTGTGGACAATGGGGAGTCCTGAGTGGTCAATGGGGAGTCCTGTGTGGTCAATGGGGGCCGTGTGTGGTCAATGGGGAGTCCTGTGTGGTCAATGGGGGCCGTGTGTGGTCAATGGGGAGTCCTGTGTGGTCAATGGGGAGTCCTGTGTGGTCAATGGGGGAGTCCTGTGTGGTCAATGGGGAGTCCTGTGTGGTCAATGGGGAGTCCTGTGTGGTCAATGGGGAGCCCTGTGTGGTCAATGGGGAGCCCTGTGTGGACAATGGGGAGTCCTGTGTAGTCAATGGGGAGTCCTGTGTGGTCAATGGGGAGCCCTGTGTAGTCAATGGATTCGTGTGGTCAATGGGGAGCCCTGTGTGGTCAATGGGGAGCCCTGTGTGGACAATGGGGAGCCCTGTGTGGTTAATGGGGAGCCCTGCGTGGTCAATGGGGAGCCCTGTGTGGTCAATGGGGAGTCCTGTGTGGTCAATGGGGAGTCCTGTGTGGTCAATGGGGAGTCCTGTGTGGTCAATGGGGAGTCCTGAGTGGTCAATGGGGAGTCCTGTGTAGTCAATGGTGAGTCCTGTGTAGTCAATGGGGAGTCCTGTGTGGTCAATGGGGGAGTCCTGTGTGGTCAATGGGGGAGTCCTGTGTGATCAATGGGGAGCCCTGTGTGGTCAATGGGGAGTCCTGTGTGGTCAATGGGGAGTCCTCTGTGGTCAATGGGGAGTCCTGTGTGGACAATGGGGAGTCCTGTGTGGTCAATGGAGAGTCCTGTGTGGACAATGGGGAGTCCTGTGTGGTCAATGGGGAGTCCTGTGTGGTCAATGGGGATTCCTGTGTGAACAATGGGGAGTCCTGTGTGGACAATGGGGAGTCCTGTGTGGACAATGGGGAGTCCTGTGTAGTCAATGGGGAGTCCTGTGTGGTCAATGGGGGAGTCCTGTGTGGTCAGTGGGGAGCCCTGTGTGGTCAATGGGGAGCCCTGTGTGGTTAATGGGGAGCCCTGTGTAGTCAATGGGGAGCCCTGCCTACCCACAATAAGGCTGGAGCAAAGTGCACCTGACTGCTACCCAACTGAGACTGGGAACACGAGACTGTCAACACCTTCGTCCCTATGATATAAAGTTGATAAGAATGTCATTCACTCCGGTCATCAGAGCCTCGAACCCAAGCCTGAAAAGTACGAAACCGAGGGAGGTTCATTTTTGGGCATCAGGAAGCATGCAATGGTCAATGGGCGGGACTGCTCGGTGGTATCATGGTGGTGGCACCATCGGGGATCGAACCCCGTCCCTAAAAGATGCGGGGGCGGATCGCTCGATTACCGTCGAGGGGTATTATTTCGCTACGGAACTCATTTATCACCCCCCCCCCCACACACACACGCAACACCCACGCACTATCTCCATTGAGCAGGCACACAGATATTCACACACTCACTCCAAACTTACACTCATCTCCACTTCACATTTCTAAGCCATTTCCCCCCTCTCTCTCCCTCTCTCAGCTCCTCACTTCCTGTTGTATTCTCTCTACCATCCTTGAGAGTCGCTCACATTCATCTCACCTTCACCTATTCACTAATTTATTATTTTCTTCATTTTATTTCACTATTTCTCATTCTGTTGTAAAGGAGCTTCATTTGTTTACTGAGTTTAATATATATATATATATATATATATATATATATATATATATATATATATATATATATATATATATATATATATATGAAAACTCACACCCCAGGAGTGACTCGAACCCAAACTGCCAGGAGCACTCTGCAACTAGTGTACAGGACACCTTACTGTGGTGTACAGTTGCACAGTGCTCCTGGCAGTATGGGTTCGAGTCACTTCTGGGGTGTGAGTTTTCAGTTGCATATAGTCCTGGGGACCATTCAGGCTTGTTCGCATTCAGAGAGAGAGAGAGAGAGAGAGAGAGAGAGAGAGAGAGAGAGAGAGAGAGAGAGAGAGAGAGAGAGAGAGAGAGAGAGAGAGAGAGAGAGAGAGACTTATCCCAAAATCTGTATATTAACTTCTTTCATCCATATATTTGATGGGAAGCAAACACACACACACACACACACACACACACACACACACACACACACACACACACACACACACACACACACACACACGCGGCCAAACAGAACCACTCCTTGTTTTCCCTGATGTAAACAGCTTTGGAGATCACAGACAATAGTTGCACTGGGCTCATCAGGAAGTGTGCCAAGTGCCTTTTAAATCTAAGTGCAATGGTTAAAAAGGGAGAGACTGTTTGCTTGCCATTACAAGTTGTTTGTTCATTAGTGGCTCTATAAGAGGAGGCAAACAAGTCTCCGGGTCTTAGTACATAAAAAAAGAAAATAAAAATGCAGAAAAACTATGATTTATGTAAGAGAGGACATAAAGACACACACACACACACACACATACACACACGCACACACACGCACACACACACACACACACACACACACACACACACACACACACACGCACGCACGCACGCACGCACGCACACACACACACACACACACATTAGAAAGCACTTTTTTAGTGTCAGAGTGGTTGACAAATGGAATGCATTAGGCAGTGATGTGGTGGAGGCTGACTCCATACACAGTTTCAAGTGTAGATATGATAAGAGCCCAATAGGCTCAGGAACCTGTACACCTGTTGATTGACAGTTGAGAGGCGGGACCAAAGAGCCAGAGTTCAACCCCCGCAAGCCCAATTAGGTGAGTACACACACACACACACACACATACACACACACACACACACACACACATACACACACATACACACACACACACACACACACACACACACACACACACACACACACACACACACAGACACATACACACACAGTGACGTTATCGTGACAGAGTGGTAGACGATTGGAACAAGTGAGAAGGTGGTGGAGGCCAAGACCGTCAGTAGTTTCAAAGCGTTATACGACAAAGAGTGCTGGGAAGACGGGACACCACGAGCGTAGCTCTCATCCTGTAATTACACTTAGGTAATTACATACGAGCAAGGGTTTCACGGTGTCGAATTTCAGTATGCACGCCTGTAGTGATAATATTAGGCCTATCAAGATCATAATAATACTCGTTATCATTAAAAATTATCATTATTATTGATTATCCTTTATTATATTTGTACTCCATTTTTAATAGAGCTTTAATAATTTATAGTTAATTTTATACACCTAAATTTTATTGTTATTACGTGTATGATATAATTTTATTAATATTATAATTATTATTTTTATTATTATTATCTCTAATTATCATTCCTATCATTATTATTATCATTGAGAAAATCCGTAACCCTGACGAGGGTTCGAACCTATGCGGTGTTTCCCAGCCAGACCATGTCGAGGCCTAGTTGACTAGGGCGTGGGCCTGGGAACACCCACCGTCATAAGTTCGAATTCACATCACGACTCCTACGGATTTTCTCAATCAGACATCACCTTACTGTCATTACTCTTTGTAAATTATTATTATTCATGCTTTTCACTCACATTATTCACTTGATTGTTTCAAACTCGAGTCTTAGGGTTGCCAGTATATAATTTGTGTTAGAAAGGTAATGCTATAGTTCCTCCTGTTTACCAAGTACCATTTTCTGTCATTAACCAATCATATACGAGATCTTTGAACTGCGGTGGCATTAACCAATCATATACGTGATCTATGTGCCCTGGAGAGGCCTCTCCAGACCGACAAACTGAGACTCCATAGTCTCCTGAGACTCCATAGTCTCCTGAGCCTGATGGATATATACTACCCTGGAAAGTTACTGGGGCTATTGTAATTGTATTGTATTACAGCACTGTATCCTATAATACTACATCCGTTGATTTATTTGTTGCATCCCCCCTATACCCTGTACCAGAAGAGAGGCTCACATGAAAATGTAATATTTTGCAATGTGCTTTACGGGAGAGAGAGAGAGAGGGGGGGGAGGGGACGCCCCACCACTGTATTTGCTGTATTTTATTGCATAACAAGGGCTACGATTAATCCCACAATACCCCTGTCTGGAACACAATGCCTATTATGAATTTTACGTCAGGCCTTCTTTTTTTTTTTGTATCGGCTGTGGGGCTTTACTTTCCAAAATATGACCCCGGGGGTAAAAATGGGCATTAATAGGATACCCGGTATTAAGATCGCTTTTTAAAAGGCACCTCATTGTTTACACGTGACGGCAACACTCAACTTTCACACAGTGAAGTGACATTTTTCCCCACCATTCCTATGGTAGGGAGGGGGGGGGGGTAGGGTAGGGGGGGAGGAGAGAGAGAGGGGGGGGGTTAATTAAATTCTTTACAATGGTCGAGAAGCCATCAGAATCCCTCTTGAATACAAAATATTATGTGACCGGGGGACATGAATTAAAAAAAAATTGAAAAAAAATTAACAAAAAAAGTAATTGATGTTTGTTTCAAAAGTGTTTGTGTTAGTGAGGCATTGTATGGGTGAGGTGGAGGAGGAGGTGGAGGAGGAGGAGAGAGAGAGAACCTTCCCATATTAAACCCCTTTGTCAAGCCTCTAGATTGAAGTGGTAACCAGCAGTGGCGCACCTATGGAGCCCTCCGGGCACCTATGGAGACCTCCGGGCACCTATGGAGACCTCCGGGCACCTATGGAGACCCCCCGGGCACCTATGGAGACCTCCGGGCACCTATGGAGACCTCCGGGCACCTATGGAGACCTCCGGGCACCTATGGAGACCTCCGGGCACCTATGGAGACCCCCCGGGCACCAATGGAGACCTCCGGGCACCTATGGAGACCTCCGGGCACCTATGGAGACCCCCGGGCACCAATGGAGACCTCCGGGCACCTCCTATGGAGACCTCCGGGCACCTATGGAGACCTCAGGGCACCTATGGAGACCCCCCGGGCACCTATGGAGACCTCCGGGCACCAATGGAGACCTCCGGACACCTATGGAGCCCTCCGGGCACCTATGGAGACCTCCGGGCACCTATGGAGACCTCCGGGCACCTATGGAGACCTCCGGGCACCTATGCTTGTTTGTAACGTAAATATTGGGGGCGCTTCTAATTTGACTAAGGCGTCGGGGATTTGTTGACGCTGTGGTTAATGGTGCCACAATTACCTAGCGTTAAGTGTGAGGACACGATGAACTGGCTGGTGTGGTTGAGCTGGTTGATGTGGTTGAGGTGGCTGGTGTGGTAGCTGTGGCCCCCATACCCATCCTGTGGTCCACCATCGCCCACAGGATGGCTATGGGGTGCATAACAAATGAAAAAACTAAACTTTGATATGCTTTACCCTGTGTGGCCCCTCGACAGCTGGCCCTGTGTGGCCTTCGACAGCTGGCCCTGTGTGGCTCTCGACAGCTGGCCCTGTGTGGCCTTCGACAGCTGGCCCTGTGTGGCCTTCGACAGCTGGCCCTGTGTGGCCTTCGACAGCTGGCCCTGTGTGGCCTTCGACAGCTGGCCCTGTGTGGCCTTCGACAGGTGGCCCTGTGTGGCCCCTCGACAGCTGGCCCTGTGTGGCCTTCGACAGCTGGCCCTGTGTGGCCTTCGACAGCTGGCCCTGTGTGGCCTTCGACAGCTGGCCCTGTGTGGCCTTCGACAGCTGGCCCTGTGTGGCCTTCGACAGCTGGCCCTGTGTGGCCCTTCGACAGCTGGCCCTGTGTGACCCTCGACAGCTGGCCCTGTGTGGCCCTCGACAGCTGGCCCTGTGTGGCCCTCGACAGCTGGCCCTGTGTGGCCCCTCGACAGCTGGCCCTGTGTGGCCCCTCGACAGCTGGCCCTGTGTGGCCCTCGACAGCTGGCCCTGTGTGGCCCCTCGTCAGCTGGCCCTGTTTGGCTCTCGACAGCTGGCCCTGTGTGGCCCTCGACAGCTGGCCCTGTGTGGCCCTCGACAGCTGGCCCTGTGTGGCCCTCGACAGCTGGCCCTGTGGTGCCATCCCTTACCCACAAGCTTACCTAATTCTCCTCAAAATTGTCTTACCTTACCATCTCTGGTCTCATTCGCCCGCTGTCTCTCATCTTACAAGGTCTCTCTCTCTACCTTGTCTGATTGAGACATTCTGCGTTGCTCCTCCGCCGGGGGACACCCTCTTGTAGTCAAGTCACGTCACCGGACAACGTCAGCCCCGCACGAGTCTAATTTCCCCAGTTAGGTCGTTAACTTATACGAGGAACTGAGTCGGCGTTAGTACACCCCTCTCTCTCTCAAACCCAAATGTCGAGTACACAATGTGTCAACTTTGTGAAAGGGAAAACATGCACTCTATTGAACATTATATTGTAGAATGTCCCATATTGACTGACATTCGCCCTCCTGGGCTAAGGTATGCTGAACTCTGTAATTACTATATGAGTACTGGAACACTTGATGATATATTGGACTTGTATCCAAGATTGACCATGTAATGTATCAATTATACAATGTATGTATGTGATGTAACTATATAACCTGAGCTTGTGAAAGCACCTTAATCACCTTCAGTGATTAAGTGCTTAATTGCACACTAGTTTCTCTATCAGCTATCTCACCCTGTCAGGGTAAATGAGACAAATGTATGTGAATGCATGTGTGTGTGCATGTATATGTATGTGTATAAAGTATATATGGAAGCTGATCAGAATTACATTTCACCTTTGTAAATGCACATTAATGACACTATGTAAAAGACACATCTAACACTTTATGTAGGGCATACGTAAATCTGTGTATCTATGTATTTATGTATGTAGGTTAGCTTAGCATTTTAAAGCACCGAATCACCTTCTGTGGTTGATTGTTCAATAAACCCTTGAACTATATGTTTAACACATCTCTAACCCTGTCCATGGAGGACACAAGAAAATGTATATATGCTGGTTAGCATTGTAAATGCGTGGTCACGTCTGTGGTAGAAAATAATAATAAAAAAAAACTCTCTCTCTCTCTCACGCTGACCATCTGCCTCCCATCCGATAGGTACTCCCTTTTTAACAGTGTCACAGACCTTCTCACAGATGGACAAGAGTTACAGCCCCGTTCCTGTGTCAGGTCAGTCCACTACGGGCTCACCATAGCCCGTGCTACTTGCCCCGCTCCTGTGCCAGGTAAGTCCACTACGGGCTCACCATAGCCCGTGCTACTTGGCCCGCTCCTGTGCCAGGTAAGTCCACTACGGGCTCACCATAGCCCGTGCTACTTGGCCCGCTCCTGTGCCAGGTAAGTCCACTACGGGCTCACCATAGCCCGTGCTACTTGCCCCGCTCCTGTGCCAGGTAAGTCCACTACGGGCTCACCATAGCCCGTGCTACTTGGCCCGCTCCTGTGCCAGGTAAGTCCACTACGGGCTCACCATAGCCCGTGCTACTTGCCCCGCTCCTGTGCCAGGTAAGTTCACTACGGGCTCACCATAGCCCGTGCTACTTGGGACTTTTGTTCCTAGTACCTGACTCTAAAACAACAACAACTTCTCACAGACAGGAAGATATGCTATCAACCCATCTTGTTTGATGGTTATCTTTGTGCCCAGTATCGCCTCCAAGATTACCAGTTGGTTTATGATAACAGTGCCTTGTGCATGCATGTGACCTCGATACATAACCCACGTACAGCAGCTGTATTACTGCTGTATTCCTGCAATACCTAAATACATCATTATAACAAGTTATACCGAATACGTCTGACTGTAAATGAAGTGATATAAGCTATAGTCAAGCATTCAAGACGGAAGGTCTATAAAGGAGGGGGAGGATATATAATTGTTGGCGTATAACTTATATATAATGGTGAGCCTATATAGCGGTGGGTATATATATATATATATATATATATATATATATATATATATATATATATATATATATATATATATATATATATATATATATATATATATATAGAGAGAGAGAGAGAGAGAGAGAGAGAGAGAGGGAAGTACACAATGTAGGCATGTACACCGGTGGTCGTATATAATAGTGAGAGAATCCAGCAGTGGGCGTAATGTCATCTTTGATCACACGACTCGGAATCCAAAATTGATTTTGAAATTAGAGGCCTCGCGGATTAATACTATGATACGAGGGCTCGGCCAACGAGGGGAGAGAGAAGAGGGGGAAAAGAGGGGACGAGAGAATAGAGGGGGAGAGAGAGAGAGAGGGAGAGAGATGAAGGTAATCATCTATGATGGGTAATGATGCACGACAACATCCCTGTGGTAGATAGTGAAGGTGGGTGATAATGGTGTTGATAGTGATGGTGATAGTGGTGGTGATAGTGGTGGTGATAGTGGTGATTGTGGTAGTGAGTTTTCACTTTTCCACTTTCTTTCTTTCCCCAGTTCCCCCCTTTTCCACCTTTTCCCCTTTCTCTCACTACATTCTTTTATTTATCTTGTACCATCTCGTTCCTTTTTCTTGATTTACTGTCCACTGATCTCTTATTTTCTTCTCATTTCTTCCGTCTTGTTTTTTTCCCCTCCGTCATCTTTCTTTTCTCTAATATTCTCTATGTCTTCCCTTCGTTAATCTTCCCCATCTTCTCTTTCTCTCTCTCTTACTCATCCTTCCGTATTATTTACTCCATTCAAATTCCTTCCTTTTTTACTGTTTCTTCTTAACCTACTCTTCACTTCAAATGTTTCATTCTCATTCTGCTCTCTATCATTCTCATTCTGCTCTTTATCATTCTCATTCTGCTCTCTCTATCATTCTCATTCTGCTCTTTATCATTCTCATTCTGCTCTCTCTATCATTCTCATTCTGCTCTCTATCATTCTCATTCTGCTCTCTATCATTCTCATTCTGCTCTTTATCATTCTCATTCTGCTCTTTATCATTCTCATTCTGCTCTCTATCATTCTCATTCTGCTCTTTATCATTCTCATTCTGCTCTCTCTATCATTCTCATTCTGCTCTCTATCATTCTCATTCTGCTCTTTATCATTCTCATTCTGCTCTCTCTATCATT
>NC_091224.1:20890487-20895487 GCF_040958095.1 Procambarus clarkii
GTGGCAGTCCGCGATAACGTTCGCCCGATTCATGTAGCCGCTACGAGATTCCGACGCTACGTTGTTGCGGTGTGGGGGGATAGATAGAGGAGACATGATCACAGGATAGATGATACTCAGGGGCTTTGATAAAGTGAATACAAACGAAATGTTCAACCCGGGTGCAGATAGGGCTGGAGACCAGGCCTGATAACTAGAAATATGGATGTACCATAGGCGGCATACAGAGCTATACCACACAGCCATACTTGGAGCCACGCACATAAACACCACCCCAGCACCACATGAACGAGCCACACACACACACACACACACACACACACACACACACACACACACACACACACACACACACACACACACCACCCCAGCACCACATGAACGAGCCACACACACACACACACACGCACACACACGCACACACACACACACGCTAGCCACACCACAATACACGACCATCAACAAACCTGGCCACATAAACAGGCCACAAATTATGGGTTGTGTAATTGGAAGCGATAACACAGGTCCGCCAGCATAAAGTAACACCCCGAGGGATAATTTATCGCGGATTTAACCGGTGGTGTCTCTTCCCCCCTTCCACCCTCCCCCCTCCCCCCGCCGGCCCATTTCAACAATCGCGAAAATCGATCCCGCGCAAACTGTTCGCGAATGGAGGTGCGCGACAATTTTAATATTCGCGGGAGGCTAATGTATGCTTTTAAGGCATGACAATGACGAATCAACGCCAGGCGTCGCCTGCGTCTACTGCGGTTAGGGGGGGGGGACAGAGGGATGAGGGAGAAAAATAGGGGTGAAGGGGAAAAGGGTTAAGGGGAAAGGGGTGAAGGGGAAAGAAGAAGAGAGAGAGAGAGAGAGAATAAAGGGAAGAAAGAGAAAGGATACATTACAGAAGTTAAGGTGCGGGATATTCTTAGGTTGGCGAATAGGGGGGTGTTTGGCGGGGGGGGAGGAGGGGTTCCAAAACAGGGTTCTACTGAACACCGGGGTTCCGCAAGCTTGTGTTTGGGGTTCAGCAAGAATTTGCAAAACCTTGACAAATAAAAAAGTACAAATTACCATCTTTTTTTTTGGTAAAAGATAAAAAAATGCTAATTATTAAGGTTTTTAACATAACTATTAATGAAACAATGAAGCACCTTATAAGCAGACGAGGAGTCACAATAACGTGGCTGAAATATGTTGACCAGACCACACACACTAGAAAGTGAAGGGACGACGACGTTTCGGTCCTTCCTGGACCATTCTCAAGTCGATTGCTTTCCTCAAGTCATTCACAATCGACTTGAAAAATGGTCCAGGACGGACCGAAACGTCGTCGTCCCTTCACTTCCGGTAGTGTGTGGGTTGGCCAAGCACCTTACAAGTTTTTCGTTGGGTTAAATAGTCCCAGAAAAGTTTATTTTTTTTTGTAGAAGCGAGAGTTCGATTTTTGAGGAAAAATTTTGTAGGTGAGGACAATATTTGTATCGGGAAGGATTTCAGTAAGCAACAATGAACGCAGCGTTTATTTTGTTTTGTTTCGTTGCTATTGTTTGCTTTTCGCTCCATCGAAGCAATACCAAAATTCTCAGGTGAACGATACACTACACGAGAACATTATTCATTCATTGCTATACTATTTATTGGTAAGTAAATGCTGTTTATTAATGCCAACCTCTCTAATGGGGCGCAGAGGGAACCACACCCCCCACACCCTCCTCTCCCCCAGCACACGTGTGTTTGTTTACAAACAAAGACACGTGTCAGTAGTACGAATGTCCTCATTATTTCTCATGTTCTTCACTTGAGAATGTTCACTCTAGGGTGTGGAAGAACAACTTTGCGTGTGTTTATCTCAGATGCGATCATGAACTCTGTTATAAAAGCCAGTTCAAGCACTGTTATCTTCACCTAAATAATGTATTGAATCAAGCAATAAAATGCAACTTATTTTTTTTTTCGTCAACTTAATCAACAATAATTATTATTAACACAAAATCACTACAAAATATATACACGACGTTTGTATCTAGTAAGCCAGATGGAATTCAATTTCTTTCTTTATTATGCACCCCATACCCATCCCGTGGGCGGTGGTGTACAGGGTTACAGAGGCACATAATCGGTTCAGGAACTGAACCCTCTAGTTCGTTTAGCTAAGCAAATAACAATTTTTGACGCTAGTTACAGTGAAACTGTTTTGCCCTTTTTGCTATTAACAGTAATTAGCACATTAGAAATAGCCAATAATCTTGTAACATTTTATTCAAATCAAAGTATGAGTTAATTACCATTAACCTCACTGCTTTAGATATCTGTATTGTAATTTAAGCCTTTAAATGCACTTTATTCCTTCATCTATGCCTTCACATGTCCACTTGAGGACTGTCAGCCCTAACTGTCTCAGGATATAGGCAAGGCAACAGTAATGCAGGCGATGAGTCACAATAACGTGGCTAAAGTTGACCAGACCACACACTAGAAGGTGAAGGGACGACGACGACGTTTCGGTCCGTCCTGGACCATTCTCAAGTCGATTGACTTTAGTATCTCTTTCCAGGCGTCTGATTATGAACAACCAACAAGTAATTATCAGAAGGCACCACGCCGGGAAGGCTGTGTAGTACCTTAGTATCAACACCCCATCAAAGGACATACACACACACACCCGTATCACCTGAGATATCAGTTGATCACCACCCGTATCACCTGAGATATCAGTTGATTACCACCCGTATCACCTGAGATATCAGTTGATCACCACCCGTATCACCTGAGATATCAGTTGATCACCACCCGTATCACCTGAGATATCTTACCCAACAACACCGAAATACAGCGACAATAGAAGATTGGACAATGGCTGGTTGATACCTGGTTGATACCTGGTTGATACCTGGTTGATGGGGTTCTGGGAGTTCTTCTACTCCCCAAGCCCGGCCCGAGGGCAGGCTCGACTTGTGAGAGTTTGGTCCACCAGGCTGTTGCTTGGAGCGGCCCGCAGGCCCACATACCCACCACAGCCCGGTTGGTCCGGCACTCCTTGGAGGAATAAATCTAGTTTCCTCTTGAAAATGTTCCACGGTTGTTCCGGCATTACATATCAAACAATCGTAACCATTAACAGCCATTATACATTCTAGGAGTACAATGTTCATTCTAGTACAATGACATTCTAGGAGTACAATGTTCATTCTAGTACAATGACATTCTAGGAGTACAATGTTCATTCTAGTACAATGACATTCTAGGAGTCTCAATGCCAAGGAAGAGTGTCCATCACCCTGTCCCCTGCCATCATTAGAACATAGGCCTATACAGAAGGCCTATATAGATCTACACCCCACTTTACTTCATGTTGCTTGGTTACATCTTCGGTTGTGCCTACTAACTTCCGTCTACCCCTGCCTTTGAAAATGTTGACGGGCTCAAGGAAACGCATATTTATGCGGAAAGCTATAATCAAACTGTAAAGATAAACTTTTGGAGATTAAATTTGTCAGCTTCCCTCTCAAGTGGAGAAAACATATGAAATATAGAGAAGATTCGCGTTAGAGGCATTGCTCGCACTCATTCTGTCATATTCTATTCACTCACTTAAGTGAGCATGAAAGAGTGCTATGAATATATAGATTAACTAATATATTTATATATATAAGCCCTAACCTAACCTCACCAGGCAATCATAGGCTAAATACACGCTATCTTAGGCCTAATATAGTACATATATGTACTATACTAGACCTGGGGAATATTAAAGTTTGGTTTTAATATTGATCTGTTTTCGGACTCATAAAATTCTTAGAACAAAAAGTGGTTTACTGCTGCAGGTCAGGAACTGGCCTTAGGCATCTCAGTAGAGGAAATAAGGATCGTGAACTGACGCCCACCCAGATGACGCCCACCCACACGACGCCCCCACCCAGACGACGCCCACCCAGACGACGCCCACCCAGACGACGCCCACCCAGACGACGCCCACACACAGATGACGCCCACCCAGACGATGCCCACCCAGACATGACGCCCACACACAGATGACGCCGACCCAGACAACGCCCACCCAGACGATGCCCACCCAGACGACGCCCACACACAGATGACGCCCACACACAGATGACGCCCACCCAGACGACGCCCACCCAGACGACGCCCACCCAGACGACGCCCACCCAGACGACGCCCACCCCCACGACGCCCACCCAGACGACGCCCACCCACACGACGCCCACCCAGACGACGCCCACCCAGACGACGCCCACCCAGACGACGCCCCCACCCAGATGACGCCCACCCAGACGACGCCCACCCAGACGACGCCCACCCAGACGACGCCCCCACCCAGATGACGCCCACCCAGACGACGCCCACCCAGACGACGCCCACCAGACGACGCCCACCCAGACGACGCCCACCCAGACGACGCCCACCCAGACGACGCCCACCCAGACGACGCCCCCCACCCAGATGACGCCCACCCAGACGACGCCCCCACCCAGACGACGCCCACCCAGACGACGCCCACCCAGACGACGCCCACCCAGACGACGCCCAACCACACGACGCCCACCCAGACGACGCCCACCAACACGACGCCCACCCAGACGACGCCCACCCACACGACGCCCACCCAGACG
Organism: Procambarus clarkii; assembly: GCF_040958095.1. NCBI lineage: Eukaryota > Metazoa > Arthropoda > Malacostraca > Decapoda > Cambaridae > Procambarus > Procambarus clarkii. The sequence continues at coordinate 20,895,125 of NC_091224.1, forward strand.
ACGCCCACCCACACGACGCCCACCCAGACGACGCCCACCCACACGACGCCCACCCAGACGACGCCAGGCTGTTTGCATGACGCAGTTGCATGATGGCTCTCTGCTCGACTAAGTAACCAGATACAAAATACCTTGGTCTTGAAGTTCCACTGCACCTCAATGATTATTTTTATTTCTAAATTTTATCTCAAAGCAAAAAAACCTTCTGCAATAATCATTAAAAATACTACCCAGCCAGACTGGGTCGCCAATGTAGAGAGGAGAGGCTCCGTGCCCTCAAGGCTGTGGCAGGCTACCATCCAAGCTACCATCCTCGGCCGACCGGGGAGCCGGTCGGCCGAGCGGACAGCACACTGTACTTGT
>NC_091224.1:20897575-20922915 GCF_040958095.1 Procambarus clarkii
ATATATATATATATATATATATATATATATATATATAGAGAGAGAGAGAGAGAGAGAGAGAGAGAGAGAGAGAGAGAGAGAGAGAGAGAGAGAGAGAGAGAGAGAGAGAGAGAGAGAGAGAGAACATAATTGGAAACTGGAAACAGACGAGCCACAGGGATGTCAGAGAGAGCTTTTCCAGTCTATGAGTCGTAGATAATGTGGTATAGATAAGAGATAATGTGGAAGGGACCAGTTTAGTTTAGTTCATTTATTATGCACCCCATACCCATCTTGTGGGCGGTAGTGGAAAGGGTTACAGAGATACATATTTGGCTCATCATGAGCACTGAACTAATGATGGTCGAAAGGCGGGGCTTAAGAGCCGATGCTCGACCCGGCAAGCTCAACTAGGTGTATAAGGCACACCCACATTCGCCCGCATGACAAAACCCGGGAAGGATTGACTGGGAACCAATCCATAACCATTTACATCCAGCAGTAATTAGCGACCTGGTTGTCAACCGCGAATCAGGTTGTGTTCCAGGGGTTGCAAAAGAGGAGAATTAAGGACGCCCTCAAGGGCTTCCCTCGAGGACAGTGGCAGAGACTTGAAAGCTGATCCTAACCTACCAGAGGACCCAAAACAGAAAACGGGACAGTACGTCATTTTCGTCAGCCGTTTTCATTTTCCTGTACGATAATTTTTGGCCTTATGTAACGCATACGATCGAAAAGCGACGTTCAATATAGGAGGACAGGTTGCCCTGACGGCACTCAGTCCTCCACGTCGACACAATGAAAACACCTCAATACTGACGCTTCTGGTACTTGAGTACAGGCTTAGGTGATTTGGCTAGGTTTTGAAGCACGTTTGAGCACTGAGTTACAGAGTTTGTGAGCGCATACATGAGCCCTGGGAATGAGAGCACAGCCCGAGGTGCTCTATGGTCGGATGTTACACGTGTTGTGATACAGCGTGATACAATCGTTGTGATACAGGGGTAATGCTCACTTACAACGTCCTTCGGGAAAAGTACCTCACCCTGATCTACGGGGCTCACCATAGCCCGTGCTACTTGGAACTTTTTGTTCCAGGTAGCGAATCTTTAACAACAACAACAACAACCTCACCCTACCCCCCTATTTGCTACCCCTTGATGTCAAGTTCAAGTAAGTTTATTGAGACAAGAAAGAAATACACCTCAAAGGGATAGAGTAGCTTAGGCGTAGCTTGATGTTATCGCTACGACACTACGATCAACTTACTATCTTACTTACTTACTATCTAACTTACTTACACTACGATCTTCTTACTATCGCGTTAGTTACAATGTCATTTAACGGCGCAATTCATCATCATCATTCGCCCCAACCATCAAGGATCTATATCTGACGAGCATCTCATCCCCCATCGAGACGAACGGAAGCTGTGTAGATCACCTCAGCATCTCATCTCCCAAGATCAAGACAAACGGAAGCCCAAAGGTGAGACAGGTACCTCACCCCATCCTCTCTATTACCGGCTTCATAATCTCCACCCAGGTAACGCTTACCCCCAAGGACGCTATATCCTGCCCAAAAGGTAACGTGATACAAGTCCTCCCTACCTCCCCCAAATGCCCAGGTAACTAGTCAAGGCACCTTTGTGCAGTCAAGCATGGTGTAGAGGCTCACAGGGGTAGGTAAGCTGCCTCAGAGGAATGGGAGGAAGGGAACTGGAGGGTAAGAGAACTGAAGAGAGGAATTGGGCAGGAGGGGGCAAGAGCTGGGGAGGGGGGGGGGAGTACTGGGGATGTAATGAAGTGGTTGTTTGGTAATTGTGTTGAGGCAGCATGGTAGATGGGTAGATGGGTAGTTAGTAAGTTATGGTGAGTGGTATGTGGTTAAGTAGATGTTTAGGTAGGTTGGTTTACTAGTTGCTGGGTAAATGGGTAGGAGAGTTGGTTAGTGGGCTTGGGTGAGAGAGTGGGCTTGGGTGAGAGAGTGGGCTTGGGTGAGAGAGTGGGCTTGGGTGAGAGAGTGGGCTTGGGTGAGAGAGTGGGCTTGGGTGAGAGAGAGTGGGCTTGGGTGAGAGAGAGTGGGCTTGGGTGAGAGAGAGTGGGCTTGGGTGAGAGAGTGGGCTTGGGTGAGAAAGTGGGCTTGGGTGAGAGAGTGGGCTTGGGTGAGAGAGTGGGCTTGGGTGAGAGAGAGTGGGCTTGGGTGAGAGAGTGGGCTTGGGTGAGAGAGTGGGCTAGGGTGAGAGAGAGTGGGCTTGGGTGAGAGAGAGTGGGCTAGGGTGAGAGAGAGTGGGCTTGGGTGAGAGAGAGTGGGCTTGGGTGAGAGAGAGTGGGCTAGGGTGAGAGAGAGTGGGCTTGGATGAAAGATATTTTAGACTATCTTCGTAGTGTCTCTTCATTCTTCATCCTGAAGAATGATACAATCCTCCTATTGTTATAAATCAGCTTGGCATCACATGCATACAACAATCGATTGTATTAATATTCCTGTATTTAGCCTTTCAAAAATGTCAAGAACATGATGGGTTCCAGAAGTGATCTCTGTGGTACGCCACTTGCCACTCCTCGCCATTGTTTGACAAGCCACTAACGACCTGGTTGTTAGCATGCATGGTCAAGTAATTTAGCAAACTGGCTTGACAGAAAGGTGTTTTCTTACCCAATTCAGAACTCTCACAAACTACGATTGTCTCCTGTCTAATTTAGAAGTTTAATTGACAGTGTCAAAGACCTTTTGACAGTTCAGGAAAAAGCAATCAACCCTTCCTTTTCTCACCTGACTGTTCTTGTTCTCATTTTGTCATTGAAACTGCGAAGATGCCTCAGGCAAACTGTTCCTTCGTTAGTACACATAATTCCTCCTCTCGATGTGTTCATTTAATTTCCTGGTGCCTGAATCAGTTTTCTTTAGTTTCCTGGTGCCTGAATCAGTTTTCTTTAGTTTCCTGGTGCCTGAATCAGTTTTCTTTAGATTCCTTGTGACTGAATCTTACGAGGCATTTATGCTAGTGAAGCAGACCAATAATTCAAAGTCCACAGTTTATCTTCTATTTCTAATATAGATGCTAAACTTGCTATCTTCCAGCAGTCAGGTAGTGTTCTCATTTCAAGGGAGGCACTGCGCACAGAGCTCGGCCACAGAGCTCGGCCACAGAGCTCGGCCACAGAGCCGTCTCTATCACATCTACATCTCCAAAATGTTTCCTTCCTTCACCTGCTGTCACTTTAGTGTTGTTACGAAGCGTTCTGATCCATTCATCTTGAGGATAACCTTTTCTCCAATAGTGAAAACTTCTATTTTTTTAATGCTTTATTTAGAGCCATAACCATATTTCCTATTTCGCTGTCGTGACCAGGGCCTGACAGTTGAGTGGACAGCGCTCGGGATTCGTGGTCCTGAGATTCAGGGTTCGATCCTCGGTGGAGCCGGAAACAAACGGGTAGTTTCTTTCACCCTGATGTACCTGTTCACCTAGCAGTAAATAGGTACCTGAGAGTTAGACAGCTGCTAAGGGCTGCTTCCTGGGGGGGGGGGGGTGTAGCAAAAAAGGGAGGCCTGATCGAAGACCGGGCCGCGGGGACGCTAAGCCCCGAAATCATCTAAAGATAATCTTAAGATAACCTCACAGGCTGACTACCTGTCACCACCCATTTTGATATATCAATGTTGGAGCTTTGATTGTTCCATAGGGGGGGGTTACTGCCTAATCGCTTCCGTATTATTTATGTTTAGATTAAAGGGCTGCTCTTCATGCTCTCTGCTTCTTGAATCTCTCGTGTTTCTTCATCTGTCTTCCAGGCACCGTCTCTTAATTGATATCTTAATGATCTTTGATATAAGTTATTGGAGTTGGGATGAACCACTTCACGGCTTTCTTGCTTCTTCGAGTTAAGCCTTGTGTAGCGTCCCGCGGGGCACAACTACATACAGCATGCACACATACACTGTGTGTGTGTGTGTGTGTGTGTGTGTGTGTGTGTGTGTGTGTGTGTGTGTGTGTGTGTGTGTGTGTGTATACTCACCTAGTTGTATTTGCGGGGGTTGAGCTCTGGCTCTTTGGTCTTGCCTCTCAACCGTCAGGCAACCGTGTGTGTGTGTGTGTGTGTGTGTGTGTGTGTGTGTGTGTGTGTGTGTGTGTGTGTGTGTGTGTGTGTGTGTGTGTGTGTGTGCGCGTGCGCGCATGTGTACAAAAGACCATGTTATTCCTCTACCCAACATGCTATAAACATTTTTGGACCGAGACGGGCTGAATATTACTAAAATGTCCGACTTTCATATTTTTTAAGAGATTAGGGGTAACCAATGTTTTATTTCAATTAATATTTTTTTCCCCAATTCTTATTCCCCTCACGCAGTTTGACCGCTGCTTTTTAAACGCTTTTATGATGTCCCCTCACCCCCCGTTTTCTATACGATCGTCAGCTGACCATAACCTGGTTTCATTGTTGATGTTATGAAATACTGTTTTAAAAAAAAATGAAGGGGAAAAATAAAATATCACACCATCCCTTCGTCCAGCTACCCCTACCCCCCTCTCTCTCCCCTTTCTAATGCCCACCCTCTCTCTCTCTCCCCTTTCTAATGCCCCTCTCTCTCTCTCCCCTTTCTAATGCCCACCCTCTCTCTCTCTCCCCTTTCTAATGCCCCTCTCTCTCTCTCCCCTTTCTAATGCCCCCCTCTCTCCCCTTTCTAATGCCACCCTCTCTCTCCCCTTTCTAATGCCCCCCTCTCTCTTCCCTTTCTAATGCCCTCCTCTCTCTCCCCTTTCTAATGCCCCCCTCTCTCCCCTTTCTAATGCCCCCCTCTCTCCCCTTTCTAATGCCCCCCTCTCTCCCCTTTCTAATGCCCCCCTCTCTCCCCTTTCTAATGCCCCCTCTCTCCCCTTTCTAATGCCCCCTCTCTCCCCTTTCTAATGCCCCCCTCTCTCTCCCCTTTCTAATGCCCCCCTCTCTCCCCTTTCTAATGCCCTCCCCCCCTCACCCGCCCAATCCCTTTCTCTCTAATCTTCCGTCTTGTTTATCACGTAACCGGTTTCCCCCTTTTCCGGGTCCCTCTTAGTCTCCCCTTAAACGGACCCACCCCTTTATTTACCCTTATTTAGATACCCAACTTCATCCACCACCATATCCTAACCCCCTTAACCCTACCCACTATACCTCCTCCTAACCTACCCACCTTACAAACCCTCCCTTCTCCCCCATCTTTCCCCTCTTCACCCATTCCTCACATCCCACCTACTCCCCTACCCTTCCTTCTCCAACCCCCCCTCCCCTTCCTACCCTTCACCCCTCCCTTCATATAAACCAACACGTGGGTGGGGAGCATATTGTGCCGGCTTCCTCCCTACCTAACGAGGTTACTCTCTCCCCCCTTGCCCTCGTCCTAACCCACTTACACTCCCTAATTCTCCCCTTTACACTCTCACCCCTCTACATCCATTCCCCTCTCTTTCTCACCTGCCCTCCTTCCCCTAACCTTTCCTTACCCAATTTGCCTCTCCTCTTCAATCCTTTCCCAGCCTACAACTTCTTTATTCTCATTTTCCTCAGGCTCGTATCGACTTGTCCCTCACTTTCCTTTGCTCTATGCTTCCCTTCCACTTACCTCTCCGTCTCTTCTGCTTCCTTGCCCTTATCTTCTTCCACTCATCTCTCTGCTTCCACTTAACTTCACCCTTCCTATCTCTTGCAGCACCAACAGTTAACCAAGTCAGCACTATCAAATCATCAAACACAAACATATACAAGCAGAGTAACAAAATAACACCAACAGAGCACCAGAGAGAAACTAACAGACCATCAACAGACCACCAGTGAGAAACAAACAGACCATCAACAGAGCACCAGAGAGAAACTAACAGACCATCAACAGACCACCAGTGAGAAACAAACAGACCATCAACAGAGCACCAGAGAGAAACTAACAGACCATCAACAGAGCACCAGAGAGAAACTAACAGACCATCAACAGAGCACCAGAGAGAAACTAACAGACCATCAACAGAGCACCAGAGAGAAACTAACAGACCATCAACAGAGCACCAGAGAGAAACTAACAGACCATCAACAGAGCACCAGAGAGAAACTAACAGACCATCAACAGAGCACCAACAAAACACCACAGGACCTCCACCAACAAAAAGTTCATATTTACAAGAATTCTAATCTGTCACTGCAAAGGCAGACGATCATGTATTGAAGGGATGAGGTCTAAGAGAGGAGTTTAACTGCAAGAGTAAAGGGTGAAGAGCTGGAGTAAGAGGCGAAGGGCCGATGGGAATACTGAAGGGCTAGAAGTATGAGGAAGGAGGGGGCCAAGGCGCCAGAGGGACCAAGAGATGAAGGGCCAGACGAGACAGCAAAGGAAAGCTGGACTTGAGTGAATATAGTACTAGAGGCTGAAGACCAGATAGTGATGGGGTGAGGCGTAGGGGAGGATAGGGTGAATGGGAAGGTAGGGAGAGAGTACGAGAGGGGGGTAGGGAGGGATAGTCTGAAGGAGATATGGAGGGTGGGGGTAGTGAGGGAGTGGGGGGGTGAGGGAGGTATAGGGTGAGGGAAGGTAGGGAGAGATTGTGAGGGAGGTAGGGAGGGATAGTCTGAAGGAGATATGGAGGGTGGGGTAGTGAGGGAGGTAAGAGAGGTATAGGGTGAGGGGGGGAGGGAAGGTAGGAAGAGATTGTGAGGGAGGGAGGATTAGCGGAGGCAGGGGAGAGTGATAAGGGAAGGAAGGGAAGGATAATGTAATACATTAAGGAAGAGAGAGCAATACCTGGGAACGCGGAAGGGAAGGGAACTATTAGGGTAATAGGGAAGCTACGGCCATGGGGTATGGGTAAATGGGTAAACAAGATGTGAGGTCAAGACACAGACAGAAGGATGATGAGAGACGAACCCGTTTTTTTCGAAGATGTTGGGATTCTTGCTTCGAAATATCGTATGTTTTTGGTGTGTGTGTTTGGAAGCAAAGTATGTTTGGAGTGCTTGAAGACATGGCAATGTTTGGAGGGTGTTTGGATGGTGTGAGTGGCTAGGGAGTATTAGTGGTTTCTTGAGATTATCTTGAGATGATTTCGGGGCTTAGCGTCCCCGTGGCCCGGTCCTCGACCAGGCCTCCACCCCCAGGAAGCAGCCCGTAGCAGCTGTCTAACTCCCAGGTACCTATTTACTGCTAGGTAACAGGGGCATCAGGGTAAAAGAAACATTTTGCCCATTTGTCTCCGCCTCCACCGGGGATCAAACCCGAAACTTCAGGACTACGAATCCGAAGCGCTGTCCACCCAGCTGTCAGGCGCCTGGTGAGGCAGATGGAAAGACATAGTGATATGTTTACCCTCAAACTACAAAATGGTCCTTGAAATCACATATAAAGACGTGCCTCATAAAGTGTTAAAAATAAACATGCAATTGATGAAAAACTCAAAGGAAACAAATAAAAACTCTAAATAAAAAAAATATGAACAAAATCGAGAAAAAAAACAGCGACCGATCACCTAAAACATATAATAAAAAGCCAAAAAAAAAAAAGCAAAAAAGGAGGAAAAAGCCTATACCAAATGCACATTAAAAACACAACCGAACACCGGTATAGACAAAAAAAAAAATACCAAACACCATCAAGAAAAGCACAAACACTCCAAACACTACAAACACCACACAGCAAACAAAACAACAACACAAACATGTACACACAATTGAAAACCATCAATGAAAGTATAAAAAAAAAAAAAAATCCGGATGAAGTTCCTCTGGTAACTTAAGATCCAATTTGGAATAATATGAGATGAAGGCAAAGATGCTGGCGGGGGGTCCTCTTCCCCCCCTCCCCCCCCCCTCCTACACGACCCTCCCTCCAACCCCTCATCGCTTAACCGGATCATTCGAGGGTGTTGGAAATCGAGGCGCTCGTTTAACCGGACAACACCATTCCGGATACAGGAGGATGAGGACAGGTTTGAAAGAGTCATCGATAAGGAATAAGGGGTAGAGAGAGAGAGAGAAGAGAGAGAGAGAGAGAGAGAGAGAGAGAGAGAGAGAGAGAGAGAGAGAGAGAGAGAGAGAGAGAGAGAGAGAGAGAGAGAGAGAGAGAGAGAGGAACGAAGACTATAATTCACTACCTAATTTTAAGAAGAGTTTTTGTACTCACAGGAAATCATACACCTCACAGCCCCCCCCCCCAATAGATTTTCTCAGGAGCATTTATGAGAGCAAAAGCACATATGTTCTCACCTATGTTGTGTGTTAACATGGTAGACGACCAATGGTTGCTCAACACCACATATTCAATTCCTGGTAATGTAATGCAATCACTTGCATATTCCTTCCGATTTCCTTGTGAAAGTATGTATTGGAATGTGTGTGTGTGTGTGTGTGTGTGTACTCACCTAATTGTGCTTGCGGGGGTTGAGCTTTGGCTCTTTGGTGTGTGTGTGTGTGTGTGTGTGTGTGTGCGTGTGTGTGTGTGTGTGTGTGTGTGTACTCATCTTGTTGTGCTTGCGGGGGTTGAGCTCTGGCTCTTTGGGCCCGCCACTCAACTAACTATCAATCAATTGATTTTGTGTGTTGTCTATACATTGGTTATCCAATGTACAGACTCTCTCTCTCTCTCTCTCTCTCTCTCTCTCTCTCTTCTCTCTCTCTCTCTCTCTCTCTCTCTCTCTCTCTCTCTCTCTCTCTCTCTCTCTCTCTCTCTCTCTCTCTCACACACACACACACACACACCTAGGATGCAGCCCACGGCAACTGCTTAAGACCCAAGTACTTATCTATTGTATAAGTGAAAACAGACATCAGGTGTGAGTGCGCGCGCGCGCGCCAGCATGTACAAGGCGCTCCCCCGCACCTTAAAGAGTCATCAAGACCTCGCCCTTAGACCCAAACAACCCTCGAGCAGCCTGCAGGTAAACCTAGGCCTTCAGCCTAGAGATAAATTTAAGCCTAGGGCATAAACCTAGGCCACCATGAAGCGAAATATGAAGTAAGGATAAATGTTAGGACAAGTATAATTAATATAATTATAAGGGTAAGGATAAGTATAAGGATAATTATCGGGATAATTACAGAGATAAGGATAATTATAGAGATAAGAGTAAGGATAAATATAGAGATAAGTATAAGGATAAGTATCGGGATAAATATAAAGATAATGATAAGTATTGGGATAAATATTAGGGAGAGACAGAGTGTAGGGATAAAAACGAGAGAAAAGAAAGACAAATGGGATGGCAAGGAACAATACAGGACAAAGAATAGGAGGAAGAGGAACAGAAGGCTCAAGAATAAGTAATAGAGGGAAAAGAAATAAACAAAAAGAAGCAAAGATCAAAGAAATTGAGAGAGGGATAAAAACGGCGCAAGATAATCGGAGGAAAAGAGATATGGAAGAAGAGAAATGGGAGTGTGAGATTACCGGGGGAAAAAGAGAGGAAAGAAGAAAGAGAGAAGAGAAAGGAAAAGAAATCAACGTTGGCAGAGAGAATCCAACAGGCAATATTAAGGGAGATGGGATGGAGGGAAAAGTGAGGGATGGGGGAAAAGGCAAAGGGGAAGAGGGATGAAGGCAAAGGGGAAGGGAAAGGGGGGGAGGAGAAAGGGAGGGGTAAAGACTGACACCGGTCTATTTTTCCAAAGGTTATGGGGACAGTTTTTGCCCTCTTAAATACGGTTGCTATCAACACTGATACATGGGGGCATGACAGGCCTAGCCCACAGGGGCTCGCTCACCACGACAACATTGGCCTCTACTTTAGCTGTGGATAAAGTTCAAGGTTGGGCGGAGGAGAGGGCCTTGTGGGTCAAGCCCCTCGTGTACGGTTCCCACACTTGCCAGCGCCCCCTCGTCCACGTCACCAGGCAAGAGAAATGATGACGATCATGATGACAGTGACAGAAGGAGAGGGAGAGGGAGAGGGAGAGAGAGAGAGAGAGAGAGAGAGAGAGAGAGAGAGAGAGAGAGAGAGAGAGAGAGAGAGAGAGAGAGAGAGAGAGAGAGAGAGAGAGAGAATTATGAACGTAGTGTATGTAGGAGTGGGCGTGTGGGTTCCAGTCCACCCATACAAACACCTATAGACACTCTATGCACAATACAATAGGTGGTGATGCCTACTGTATTGTGTGTGTGTGTGTGTGTGTGTGTGTGTGTGTGTGTGTGTGTGTGTGTGTGTGTGTGTGTGTGTGTGTGTGTGTGTGTGTGTGTCAGGTTGACAAGTCAGTGGTGGATATAAAGGCAGGAATGACGTGAGGTGAGGTGACAAAAACAATGTCTTGGGCTCACAATCATAAGGGGAAACTGCAGAAAGTCTATTAACCAATAAACCTGAGATCTAGGAAGCAACAATGACAATTGATGGTGTTATTACATCAATAATCAGTTACCCCAAGATATTATTGAGGTAACTGTTTATTAATGATATTACTCAACTTGTTTTTTTAATTGATGACTTCAAAATGACTCAAAATTGTATAAACTATTACTTATGTTCACATTGAATGGCTTCGTGATTTGTATTAAAGCACATTCAATAATGTTTCTGTTGAAAATGCTTTTTACAAAGAGCTATGGAAGTAGACATCTCCCAATTAATTTGGTGAGATCTTTCTGTCAAATGAATGAAAAGTGCATTAGATATTTGGGCATTTTCTTTTCAGAATATTTATGCTTCGAAATTCTAAATTTCAAATCTTTACATGTTTGACCTCTATAGAATTTATTGCAAGGCCTTGAATTTTTTGTATATGCATGTGTTGTTTAATTATGAGAATGCAGTCTGAAAATTATTTGTTAGAAACAGCTCTCGTGGTCATAACTGGGTCATTTACAAAATACCTTATAAAGAGCTCTATAACTCTATTGGTGGACTGTTGTAGAGGAGGCCATTAAGCCTCTTGGCTTAATGGCCTCCTCCAATGGCCAAGTTCTATTGCTTGAATATTATAGAGGACACTGTTGGGTATAGGTGATACAGAGATAGTGGTCTGATAGAGTGGTCTGCTGTAGAGGAGACTGTTTTCCCGGCTCAACTGATACTTGTACTAAAGAGGAACTCTGCAGTACCACTGGGCGCCAAGTTACAGCGCCATATGTTGATCACATCTGTTCTGGCGGCCAGCTACAGAGAGTGACGGCTGGTTACATACATACATTACATAACTCACCGGAATTCAGTAATTCCGGTGAGCTTACTGGAGAGGGCGCTCTGATGGTTACTGGTCCCTGGAAGGAAGCTGTAGAGGATGTGTGTGTAAAATAGGATTAATCTTCGTCCCCTCTATATCATCTGATTCCTCTTTATTTCCTCCTATCTTCTTCATCATCATTTGATTATTATTATCACTATCAATATCATCACTTCTACACCATGATGATCATCATTATCCTCATAATCTCTGTCATTATTAGCATCATTCCCCCACTCTTCTCCATAACTCCACTTCTTCGGGATGGACGGTAGAGCGACGGTGTCGTTGTATGCAGGTCGGTGTTCAATCCCCGAGCGTCCAAGTGGCTGGGAACCATTCCTTAGTCCCATTCCCAAATCCTTATGATGATCCCTTCCAAGTGTTGTATAATCGTAACGACTTGACGTTTTCCCCTGATAAATTCACTCCACTCTCTCTCTCTCTCTCTCTCTCTCTCTCTCTCTCTCTCTCTCTCTCTCTCTCTCTTGTAACTTACCCTGCTTCTCTCACTTCGTCATCCCCGCTCTCAGGCACCCACTCGCTCTTCCCCTCTTTCCCTCTCTCCCTCACCCTCTCTCTCTCTCTTTCTCTCTCTCTCCCTCCCCCCCCCCTCTCTCTCTCCCCTCGCTCCCTAGGGATAAGAGTCGCACCTCATCGTAGGGTAATGAAAACAGGCGTCAACAGCCCGTAGACCAGATGGCATGTGTTGTGGCTCCCAGTTTTCAATTAGTGTCAAGAAATGTTACGTAGATTTGGGTTTCGCTCGAGCACTCGCCCTCTCTCTCTCTCTCTCGTTAGGAACGAGGCGGCTTCACGAGTACGACGTGTCTCCGTACTTGCACGGCTTGCAGCCTGGTGAGGTAAGATACCTCTTGTATCTTACAAGTTAGAGCAATAGTAAGATACTGTTGCTGATCTCAGCTGCCTTGCTGTTGACTTGCACAATGGGCAAGAAACCAGTGTCTAGCGTCAACTACCTTCACGGAGCACTCTCGACGTCCTCTCGTCTTGCACAACGTCTTATATACCGACGTGCAAGTCTGCTCAAGAGTGTATCCTCAGGTAAATCGTGACTCGGAATGTGTTTGCCGGTGCTCTTAAATTTGTTTGGGTCCTGCATGCGGAGATGATTAAAAAAGGCGGAGGCTGACAATATACAGAGCGTCAGAGATGGAACCAGAGATATACAGAGTACAGTATAGATATACATTATACAGAGCATCAGAGAAGTTCCAGAGCGTCGAGATGGAACTGCCTTACCCCTGTGGCGTCAAGAAAGTGACATGCCACAGCCCAATCATCATCGGCCTTGCAGACGAATGATGTCATGGGATCTCCTCCTCCTCCTGCTGCTGATGTCGAAACTTGATGTCGCCAACCATGACGTCAGTAAAATCGGACTGTCATGTCAAAAATCATGACTGTCAAATTAGTCTGTCTGTTCAAAGTTCGAGACCAGACGCCTGGGGCTAGCCTCACTCACCCAAAGTTAAATGCTTTTAAGAAATTAGGAATGAAGACTCCCTACGCCATTGTGAATTATGGAGCGTGATTACCTTGCGATTTTAAATGTCATAATAATATAATTTCTTGGACCCATATGAAATCACATGATTAGGGTGCTTTGTGGGTAACTGAGGATGCTGAAGTTAATTAAAGGACTCATTATGTGTTTTTTGGGGATTACTAAGCCTGTTAGGGCTAAATACAATTAGGCTTTATAAATGTATTAGGTTGTTGAGGCTGAGGGTGGCTTGGAGGTTTAAACTGGGCTTTATGGGTTAGTGAAGTTGTTAGGGCCTAAGAGGCTTGGAAATTATAATAAGCCCCCCCAATTTCCTTCAAGATGTTTGATCCTTTCTTTAGCAGCTTTCAACACCTCTTCAGAGAGCATTTCGAGCACCACGGCCAAACAGAGGATCATGACGAGCAGCGCTGAGGGAAAGGTTTTCAGACACCATTCAAGACCATTCATTAGGGGAGCCGGTCGGCCGAGCGGACAGCACGCGGGACTTGTGATCCTGTGGTCCTGGGTTCGATCCCAGGAGCCGGCGAGAAACATTGGGCAGAGTTTCTTTCATCCTATGCCCCTGTTACCTAGCAGTAAATAGGTACCTGGGTGTTAGTCAGCTGTCACGGGCTGCTTCCTGGGGGTGGAGGCCTGGTCGAGGACCGGGCCGCGGGGACACTAAAAAAAAAAAAGCCCCGAAATCATCCCAAGATAACCTCAAGATAGCCATTTGAAAGCGCTTAAAAGACCCAATAATATCACTTTAAATGTTCTGGACGCCATTCAGGATAAAGTCAATCAATCTTGATCCTGATCCTTCTTCCTTCCTGAATCCTTCTATCCTGATTGTCAGTCAGGATAGAACAGTCTGAATGTTCCGCACCATTCAAGGCATATTTCCGTACCACCCATTACCGACTCATTCCCCTTATTTCCCAAACTCCCCTTCCCCCCTCATTAACCCCTCCTTGAACCAAGCCCAAACCCAACCCCCCTTTATCCTCATTACCCCCTCCCCCCCTCGCTTCCCCCCCTCAGATATACCAACTAGGCACTTCAACCCTAACCCCCCCCCCCCTTCTTCCACCCTCATACAAGGGGGTTGAATCCATCTGCCGTAATGAAATGTCAAACCTTGGTCCTTGCCACCAAGGGGATTGTATTTACACACCCTTCTCACTCCCCTTTCCTCTTCTTTAACGCCCCCTCCTTCCCCTCTCTCTCTCTCTCTCTCTCTCTCTCTCTCTCTCTCTCTCTCTCTCTCTCTCTCTTCTCTCTCTCTCTCTCTTCACTCTCTCTCTCTCTCTCTCTCTCTTCACTCTCTCTCTAGCTTCTCTCCATCTTTATTCGTTGTTGCTGTCTTAGATTTAGCTACTCAGAACGAAATGTCCATGTAGCACGGGCTATGGTGAGCCCGTAACCATCTTTATTCAATCTCTTATTCTTTTATTTTCCCCTCCTACGCCTAACCTTCTTTCTTTCCTTTTCCTTCTCCCCCGCCCCCCTCCCCTGTCTATCTCATTTTCGTTTCTCCCTTCTCTAAATTTCGTCACTCTTGCATCTATTCCTCCATTAGCTCATCTCTTTCGTTTTTTCCCTTTCCCTTTGCTCCTCTTCCCTTCTTTCTTTCCCTTCTCTTTCATCTTTCCTGTGTCTTGCACAGAATCATCAACAGAAAAAAAAACTAGGAAGTCAGGAAAGACATATTGATAGATAGACAGAGATAAGAGACAAACTGAAGAGGGTTGGGAGGGTGAAAAAATGGGAAGTAGGAGGGAGATGCTGATAAGAACAGTGTGAGAGGGAAGGAGGGAGATAAGGAAAGGGGGAGGGAGGGAGGGAGGGAGGGAGGGGAGGGAGGGAGGGAGGGAAGGAGGGAGGGAGGGAAGGAGGGAAGGAGGGAGGGAGGGAGGGAAGGAGGGAGGGAGGGAGGGAAGGAGGGAGGGAGGGAAGGAGGGAGGGAGGGAAGGAGGGAAGGAGGGAGGGAGGGAGGGAGGGAGGGAAGGAGGGAGGGAGGGAAGGAGGGAGGGAGGGAAGGAGGGAATCGAAGAACAACAAAACAAGATATTGAATTTGACAAAAAAAAAGCAAGAACTGTGACAAGAATAATTAAGTTAGATAAAACAATTATGTAAGATTGTATTTGTGATGTGTCAGCACAGTGTGAAGTGTGGCGGAAGTCTCCAATACAAACTGTCCAATAGGACAAGATACATAACCCCAAATGGGCCGATACAGCCCAAAGTGGTTAGCATTCAGTCCAAAGTGGCCACGATTGAACCCAAGGTTCAGACTTCATACAAAACATAACAGCTACCAGACCATTCGGACCCGTTGGTCTGAGGTACCTGGAGCGTTAAAACTTACTTTATTACCTCTCATGTTCTTGAGGATATCCTCATAATGCACTCAACGTCTTCAATAAAACACCTAAGACTGGAAACCTCCAGGAATTTTGGAAAAAAGGAAATGTAGTTCCAACACGCAAAAAAAGGAATAGACAGGAGGGCACTAAATAGACAGGAGGCACTAAATAGACAAGAGGGCACTAAATAGACAAGAGGCACTAAATAGACAGGAGGCACTAAATAGACAGGAGGGCACTAAATAGACAGGAGGCACTAAATAGACAGGAGGCACTAAATAGACAGGAGGGCACTAAATAGACAGGAGGGCACTAAATAGACAGAAGGCACTAAATAGACAGGAGGGCACTAAGTAGACAGGAGGCACTAAATAGACAGGAGGCACTAAATAGACAGGAGGCACTAAATAGACAGGAGGGCACTAAATAGACAGGAGGCACTAAATAGACAGGAGGGCACTAAATAGACAGGAGGGCACTAAATAGACAGGAGGCACTAAATAGACAGGAGGGCACTAAATAGACAGGAGGGCACTAAATAGACAGGAGGCACTAAATAGACAGGAGGCACTAAATAGACAGGAGGGCACTAAATAGACAGGAGGCACTAAATAGACAGGAGGGCACTAAATAGACAGGAGGGCACTAAATAGACAAGAGGGCACTAAATAGACAGGAGGCACTAAATAGACAGGAGGGCACTAAATAGACAGGAGGGCACTAAATAGACAAGAGGGCACTAAATAGACAGGAGGCACTAAATAGACAGGAGGGCACTAAATAGACAGGAGGGCACTAAATAGACAGGAGGCACTAAATAGACAGGAGGGCACTAAATAGACAGGAGGCACTAAATAGACAGGAGGGCACTAAATAGACAGGAGGCACTAAATAGACAGGAGGGCACTAAATAGACAGGAGGGCACTAAATAGACAGGAGGCACTAAATAGACAGGAGGCACTAAATAGACAGGAGGGCACTAAATAGACAGGAGGGCACTAAATAGACAGGAGGCACTAAATAGACAGGAGGGCACTAAATAGACAGGAGGGCACTAAATAGACAAGAGGGCACTAAATAGACAGGAGGCACTAAATAGACAGGAGGGCACTAAATAGACAAGAGGGCACTAAATAGACAGGAGGCACTAAATAGACAGGAGGGCACTAAATAGACAGGAGGCACTAAATAGACAGGAGGGCACTAAATAGACAGGAGGCACTAAATAGACAGGAGGGCACTAAATAGACAGGAGGGCACTAAATAGACAGGAGGCACTAAATAGACAGGAGGCACTAAATAGACAGGAGGGCACTAAATAGACAGGAGGGCACTAAATAGACAGGAGGCACTAAATAGACAGGAGGGCACTAAATAGACAGGAGGGCACTAAATAGACAAGAGGGCACTAAATAGACAGGAGGCACTAAATAGACAGGAGGGCACTAAATAGACAGGAGGGCACTAAATAGACAGGAGGCACTAAATAGACAGGAGGGCACTAAATAGACAGGAGGGCACTAAATAGACAGGAGGCACTAAATAGACAGGAGGCACTAAATAGACAGGAGGGCACTAAATAGACAGGAGTCACTAAATAGACAGGAGGCACTAAATAGACAGGAGGCACTAAATAGACAGGAGGCACTAAATAGACAGGAGGCACTAAATAGACAGGAGGCACTAAATAGACAGGAGGCACTAAATAGACAGGAGGGCACTAAATATACAGGAGGCACTAAATAGACAGGAGGCACTAAATAGACAGGAGGCACTAAATAGACAGAAGGCACTAAATAGACAGGAGGGCACTAAATAGACAGGAGGCACTAAATAGACAGGAGGGCACTAAATAGACAGGAGGGCACTAAATAGACAGGAGGGCACTAAATAGACAGGAGGGCACTAAATAGACAGGAGGGCACTAAATAGACAGGAGGCACTAAATAGACAGGAGGCACTAAATAGACAGGAGGCACTAAATAGACAGGAGGCACTAAATAGACAGGAGGGCACTAAATAGACAGGAGGGCACTAAATAGACAGGAGGCACTAAATAGACAGGAGGCACTAAATAGACAGGAGGGCACTAAATAGACAGGAGGGCACTAAATAGACAGGAGGCACTAAATAGACAGGAGGGCACTATATAGACAGGAGGCACTAAATAGACAGGAGGGCACTAAATAGACAGGAGGGCACTAAATAGACAGGAGGGCACTAAATAGACAGAAGGCACTAAATAGACAGGAGGGCACTAAATAGACAGGAGGGCACTAAATAGACAGGAGGCACTAAATAGACAAGAGGGCACTAAATAGACAAGAGGGCACTAAATAGACAAGAGGGCACTAAATAGACAGGAGGGCACTAAATAGACAGGAGGGCACTAAATAGACAGGAGGCACTAAATTACAAACTAGTGTTACTGACATATATTTCCTGTCAATTGATTGAAAAAGTATTCAGGTTGAGAATGATTGAACACTTGAAGAGGATAAAATCTATAACAATTGGGCAACATGGATTAAGAAGGGGAAAATGTTGAGCCTGACAAATTTGATCACATTTTATGACAAGGGAACTATCAGGAGGAAGCACCAAGCCATTACGACTATGTAGCATTTGGAAGTGGTCAGGATAAGGATTTGGGATGGGACGGGGGAAAGGAATGGTGCACAACCACTTGGACGGTCGGGGCTTGAACGCCGACCTGCATGAAACGAGACCGTCGCTCTACCGTCCAGCCCAAGTGGTTGGGCTGGACGGTAAGTAACCTTTCAAGTAACCTTATGACAAGGTTACTTGAATACAAGAACAAGAAGGCTGGGTAGGCTGCCTTTTCCCATAAAGATTGTCATAAAGCCTTTGATATAGTTCCTCGTGAAAGGCTGATGTTCAAGATGGAGAAACAATAAATGGGAAGACCCTGAATTTCGCAAGGGACTACCTGAAGAACGGAAAACAGAGAGTCACAGTCAAACATGAGGTTTCAAGTTGGAGAAAGATAATAATTGGAGTTCCTCAAGGGCGGTCCTGGGACCCCCTACTCTTCTGAATTTATGTCAATGACCTACCGACGGGAATGGGCTCCTACATGTCAATGTTAGCAAACAATGCAAAGTTAGTCAGAAATGTAGAAACCGAGAAGGACTGCATAACGTGATAGGATGACCTTCACAAACTCCAGGAGTGGGCAAATAAATGGTTGCTAGAATTCCTTCCCAACACGTGCAAGGTAATGAAGATGGGAATAGAAGAAAAAAAATAACAAGGTATCAATTCCACAAGAGCAGGGCAAATGCAGGAGTCAGAGAGAGAGAAAAGCATTTGGGAGTGGATATAATTGCAACTTTGTCTCCAGAGACACACATGAACAATGTAACATCGGCATCATATGAGACGCTGGCAAACATTAGCACGTCATTAACAAACTTAAACCATAGCTACGTCAAGACAATCTACACAGCCTTTGTTAGACCAATACTGTAATATGCAGCACCGGCCTGGAATCCCACCTTGTGAAGTATAAAATAAAATAAAAATAAAACAGAAAATATTTGCATAAAATATACAAAATAAAAGGATTAGTTCGAAAGCTTAGAGAGCTAAGCTGTGAGGACAAGTTAAGGGAACTAGACCTCGCAACCCTGGAGGCGAGGAGAAACAGGGAGGACATGATCGCAACATACAAGATACTGAGAGGCAACTGACAAGGTGGACAAGGACAGATTCTTTAAAAATGAGAGAAACTCGGATGAGAGGATATAAATGGAAAATGAAAAAGCAAATGTGTCGAAGAATGAGAATAAATGAATAAGTATGAAATGAGAATAAAAGAATGAGTAAATGAAATGAGTATAAAAGAATGAGTAAATGAAAGAATGAGTAAATGAAAGAATGAGTAAATGAAAGAATGAGTAAATGAAAGAATGACTAAGTGAAAGAATGAGTAAGTGAAAGAATGACTAAGTGAAAGAATGAGTAAGTGAAAGAATGAGTAAATGAAAGAATGACTAAGTGAAAAAAATGACTAAGTGAAAGAATGAGTAAGTGAAAGAATGAGTAAGTGAAAGAATGAGTAAGTGAAAGAATGAGTAAGTGAAAGAATGAGTAAGTGAAAGAATGAGTAAATGAAAGAATGAGTAAATGAAAGAATGAGTAAGTGAAAGAATGAGTAAGTGAAAGAATGAGTAAATGAAAGAATGAGTAAATGAAAGAATGAGTAAGTGAAAGAATGAGTAAGGAAATATTCGTTCCTTACACGAGTTACCATTAAATGGAAGGCAGTGCAATAAGAAGTTCTGGAAGCCACCGCCACCAACAGCTTTAAAGCCAAATTCAACAAAGAATTCAAACGTCAGAACAGTTCGATTATAACTCAACAGGTACAACAAAGCTAGTAGACGGCGGCATAAATAATTAGACTTCAATGGTAGGTGAGCCCGAGAGCTGAGTGGACAGCGCTCGGGATTCGTAGTCCTGAGGTTCCGGGTTCGATCCCCGGTGGAGGCTGAAACAAACGGGTAGTGTTTCTTTCACCTTGATGACCCTGATCACCTAGGTGTAAATAGGTACCTGGGAGTTAGACAGCTGCTACGGGCTGCTTCCTAGGGTGTGTGTAACAAAAAGGAGGCCTGGTCGAGGACCGGGCCGCGGAGACCCTAAGCCCCGAAATCATCTCAAGATAACCTCAAGATAGGTAAGTACACACACACACACACACACACACACACACACACACACACACACACACACACACACAAGAGTAGTAGACAAATGGAATGCATTAGGCAGTGATGTGGTGGAGGCTGACTCCATACACAGTTTTTTTTTTTATATTATTATTATTTTCTACCACAGACGTGGCCACACATTTACAATGCTAACCAGCATATATACATTTTCTTCTGTCCTCCATGGACAGGGTTAGAGAAGTCTTAAACATATAGTTCAAGGGTTTATTGAACACTCAACCAAAAAAAAAAAAAAAAAAAAAAAAAATTCAAGTGTAGATATGATAAGAGCCCAATAGGTTCGGGAACCTGTACACCAGTTGACTGACAGTTGAGAGGCGGGACCAAAAAGCCAGAGCTCAACCCCCGCAAACACAACTAGGTGACACACACACACACACACACACACACACACACACACACACACACACACACACACACACACACACACACACACAAAACCACTTATACACAGTCAATAAGCAACACAAAAAACCCCACTCCATTTGAGGGGGGGTTAAATCCCACTTCCCCTAAACTGGGTTGATCTGGCAGCGGAGGGCGTCGAGGGACCCCTCTCCCAGTATTGCCGTGTTTGTGCCCTCTGTAATTGAATTTAAATGATTTGAATTCTGCTCCGGACTTCTGGCCCTAATGTATGCAAAGTGTGCTCTGAAATCTCGGTGAATCCCCCTCTCCCCCCCCCCTTCCTTCCTTCCTTCCTTCCCTTCTCCTCCCTCTTTACCCCTTATTCTCTCCCTTAGCAAAGTGCTCCAGCTTCTTCTGTTGCTGCTGTGTTTTTGGATTCTTTGGTGCAATTAAGACAGGAGGGGAAGAAAGGAGAGGGGGAGGAAGACAGAAGGAGAAGGAAGACAGGAGGGGGAGGAAGACAGGAGGGGAAGGAAGACAGAAGGGGGAAGGAAGACAGGAGGGAATGCAGTAGGAAGATGACAGAAATACGGCTGCGACCATATGAAAACAACGCAGGTAAATTAACTGATTAAAAAGGAGACAATACCTTTACGTGTTACGAGCAGTAAGTTTTAACCTATACGGCCCACCCCCTTGAGAAGGTAACGCACACGCGCGTGTGTGTGTGTGTGTGTGTGTGTGTGTGTGTGTGTGTGTGTGTGTGTGTGTGTGTGTGTGTGTGTGTGTGTGTGTGTGTGTGTGTGTCTGTGTCTCCACCGGCAATTATTTTGATGGCTTGACACAGAGCGCCTGCCGACTTGTGAAATATATTCAGGGGAGGAAATTTCAATTTGGTGTGAAGTGGGTAAGAGAGATCCCCCAGGGAGGGTTCCCCAAGACTCCCCTCCCCCTAGGAGTTCCTCCCTAGGAGTTCCTCCCTAGGAGTTCCCGCCAAGGAATCGGCAAGTCTCCCTGAGATCTTGTCCTAATCGCTCAACTTGACCCCGGCTTCGGATACCATCATAAAACAAGATTCTGGGGGCTTTTATTTTATCAGAGGAGGGAAAATGGTCATAAATTCAAATGCAACAGAGGAAGTAAAGGATAGAAAAGGGAGAGAAGAGAAGAGAAGGAGAAGATTAACCAAGTCCTATTCGTTTGCTGAGTACCTTCACTTCCCAGACAAGAATATTGTTGTTTTTAAGGTCGTCTGTGATTGCCTTGACGTTCTAGACGTCTCTGAAACGTCTAAATGCGTTTTTTTCAATATTAGTATTTTTTTATATATTTTTTAAGTGATGGTTACGTTTGCTCATGAGCTAGGCTTATTATGAGTTGTTCGCTGTATTGTTTATTGGCCAAATGAGGCCTTTAGAGAACCTTTTCGTTCGTTTAACTGGGTGATAAAGAGGATGTTCTTACGTTAAAGCATGTGGTAGGGAGCCCTCTTGTCTGTTAAAGAGGGTAATAAGGAGTCCATTCGTTTAAGAACATTATTTGACTAAGAATTCATGCAACTATTTTGCAAAAAAATGTTTGGTTCCGTTAGGAAAAAAAAAGAACTTAATGTTTTATTTAAATATTAGGACTCAAGACTTCATTAAATTATTAGTAAATATTCAAGGTTACGTTAGAAAATGATAAACAGGTTTCGTTAGAATATTAGAAACCAATCAGGGGTTTTGATTGGACTGTCGTTTACAGTTTGCTATTTCCGCAAAATATTTCCGCTCGGCCGGCCGAGCGGACAGCACGCTGGGCGCGTGATCCTGTGGTCCCGGGTTCGATCCCGGGAGCCGGCGAGAAACGATGGGCGGAGTTTCTTTCACCCTATGCCCCTGTTACCTAGCAGTAAATATGTACCTGGGAGTTAGTCAGCTGTCACGGGCTGCTTCCTGGGGGGGTGGAGGCCTGGTCGAGGACCGGGCCGCGGGGACACTAAAGCCCCGAAATCAACCCAAGATAACTTCCGTCTAGATAATAGTACGTTATTACAATTTAAAGCCCTTTTGGGCTAGTGAAAGTGTGTGTGTGTGTACTAGGGCGAGTCTGTGACGTAATGTTTTGATTATACTATGACGCAATGTTTTGTTTACACCGTGACGTCACGTGCGCGCCATTGAGGTGAATCAGCTGATAGGAACCATTTCAAGGTCACCCCAAGCCAGTAAACACAGTCTTACTATTGTTTTTTTTTAGATCAATTTCGTTGTTTTTCTCAGATCTAATAGTTCGTGGTAATTTAAATTACGTTTTCTATGAGATGGTTGCCCACTGTCGGGGGACAGGAAGCCTTTTTTTAAGCTTTATCGAGGTCCTCCCAGGCTAATTAGCTGCCCCAGCATGCCACCCACAACAGTTGCGTGACTCCCAGAGTCCCGGGTTACCTATTTACTGCTGGGCGAGCATAGGAATCAGAGTAAGAAAACGTGTCAAAACGCCTCATCTTGCCCGGGAATCGAACCCTGGGCCAATGGGTTGTGAGTCGACTGAGCAGCCAACGCTATACAAGTTACTGACGATGACAAAGATTAAGCTGAAGCAATTAGTGATGATGATTGCTGTTAATGATGGTGATAATACTGATAATTATATCAGTGATGATGATGGTAGTGATAATAGTAGTGGGAATTGTGATAATGGTGAGAAAGGAGAAGAAGAAAAGGAGAAGAGGGCAGCAAAGAAGAAAATGTACAGAAGGGACAAGATAGATAAAAAAAAACGAGGATAAAAGCCATGACAAAGAAACAGGAGCAGGAATGAGGAAGATGGAGAGAAGAGAAAGGGATGAAGGGCAGGAAAGGGAAAACAGGGGAAGAAGAAGAGGGGCAGGAAAAGAGGGAACAGGGAGAAGGAAAAGGCCACCCCCCTCCCCCCCCCCCTGTGACAGGTACACCGGTGAGCAGGAAATTGAAGTTTCCTAGTCAGTGGGCCGCCACAAAAACAACTAAAATGCCATTTTCTAAACCAGGGGAAGCGGGCGTGTTTTTTTTTTTTTTTTAAGATTTTGTTAATTAAGATTTTGTGAGGACGGTCGCCGGCGGGTTTATTAAATTTTCTTTATCTAATATAATTATCCTTATTATCAGCAGATGTGTGTGTGTGTATATTTATAGAGCCAGAGATTTTGGTGGGGTTGGTGGGGGGGAGGGGGTTGTTGGTGAGGGTGGAAGGGGGGGGTTGTTGTTGGTGGGGGGGAGGGGGTTATTGGTGAGGGTGGGTGGGGGGGGGTTGTTGTGGGGGGGGGGGGGGAGTTGTTGATTCAGGTGTCAATGATACTGGTATGAGTCTGATGATATTGGTATGATTGTGATGATTCTGGTATATATATATTTAAATATATATATAAATATATATATATATATATGATTCTCGTATATATATATATATATATATATATATATATATATATATATATATATATATATATATATATATATATATATATATAAAGCTCACCATTAGCTTCAGTAGGGATCCACCAGCCTGTAGTGTCCTTCTCCGGTCGGAAGAGGGACTAGAGACCGGATCCAGTAGGGAGCCGGTCGGCCGAGCGGACAGCACGCTGGGCTTGTGATCCTGTGGTCCCGGGTTCGATCCCGGGCGCCGGCGAGAAACAATGGGCAGAGTTTCTTTCACCCTATGTCCCTGTTACCTAGCAGTAAAATAGGTACCTGGGTGTTAGTCAGCTGTCACGGGCTGCTTCCTGGGGGTGGAGGCCTGGTCGAGGACCGGGCCGCGGGGACACTAAAGCCACGAAATCCTCTCAAGATAACCTATAACCTTCTCCAAGCTCACCCTAGTGAGTTACTCCTGTCTCAGCCACCAGGGGCGCCACCTCACACTTAATTATAGCCTTAGATAACATGATAATCGAGGCAGTTCATCTCTGTCTAGATGGTGGTGGTGGTGGTGTTGGTGGTGTTGGTGGTGTTGGTGGTGGTGGTGGTGGTGGTGGTGGTGGTGGTGGTGGTGGTGGTGGTGGTGTTAGTGGTGGTGATGGTGGTGGTGATGGTGGTGGTGGTAATGGTGGTGGTAGTGGTGGTGGTAGTTGTGGTGGTGGCGATGGTGGTGGTGGTAGTGGTGACGGTGGTGGTGGTGGTGGTGGTGGTGTTAGTGGTGGTGATGGTGGTGGTGATGGTGGTGGTGGTAATGGTGGTGGTAGTGGTGGTGGTGGTGGTGGTGGTAGTGGTGACGGTGGTGGTGGTGGTGGTAATGGTGGTGGTGGCGATGGTGGTAATGGTGGTGGTGGCGATGGTGGTGAAGACAATAAAGTGGTGGATGGAGGTGGCTTCCACAACATTCCCTCCACTCTTCTGTGTTTACAACTTAAAAAAAAGTTGTAAACTCGAGGACACGAATTGTCGCAGCCCTTCAACTTCACACTCCGGTGACTGTCCGTCAGGTATTCCCATCACCCAGCACAGTTATCCTTCCACGTCTGTTTTTGTTTCCATATCAAACACCAGTTTTTTTGTGTGAGCAAGAGAAACAAATACTTTCTGACAGTCTAAGAAGATGCAGACTACCTAGCCCTTTTTCACACCGTTGTATATTAAGTATTTTTGACTTGACTTTTTCCCCTGTATCTAAACAATTTTCTGTTCCATTACAAAGTTTATCTTTTTTTATCAGGTGCTGTATTATTCTCACCCCTAATTACTTTCTACAGTATTTTACGAGGAATATATGTGACATTGTGTATACATGAACGTCTCATGTCAGTCCTGTGTACAATATTGGAACAACATTTGACTAAATCTGGATTTTATGGTCTACAGTAGCCAGTGTTTAGTGGGTGAGGAAGCTCCCACTACCAGTTTGGTTGACTACTTGGTCTTAAATTTAAATTTTGCCCCGAGGGGCAAGTTTATTGGGCAGCGCCACTCATCCTGTGAGTGGACACACCGCCATAGTGACAGTATTGGGCAGCGCCACTCATCCTGTGAGTGGACACACCGCCATAGTGACAGTATTGGGCAGCGCCACTCATCCTGTGAGTGGACACACCGCCATAGTGACAGTATTGGGCAGCGCCACTCATCCTGTGAGTGGACACACCGCCATAGTGACAGTACTGGGCAGCGCCACTCATCCTGTGAGTGGACACACCGCCATAGTGACAGTATTGGGCAGCGCCACTCATCTTGTGAGTGGACAC
>NC_091224.1:20923415-20943415 GCF_040958095.1 Procambarus clarkii
AATATGAATACCAAGTAATATTAATACTATATTAAGTATTACAGTAATATTAAAACTTATATTAAGTAAATATATATACATAATATTAATATTTTAGTAATATCAATTTATATTTTCATAATTTTCATATCTAGCAATATTATCGAAATTATTATAATTAAGAGTTATTAGTATTTTCTATTATATTAAGCAAATTTTCATCATAATGAGTTTGTTTATTATGAGGAAAATTTGTGAGGTATTTTACCATATTTAATAAATAATTACAAATTATATATATATTAATATTTTACAGTTAGCAAGAAATTAAATAGATTAAATATTATGACAACAATTACGGTGATTGGTATATTATTATTATTAAAAACAGCGTTATAGTTATATTCTTAGTTGATATAGTTCCTATAATTATTGTAGTCTAATTATTGAAATTATGTTATTATTATCTTAATAAGTTATAATTATCCTAATGCTATAATTATCCTATATTCTATGTTATATTATATAATCCTATAATTATTGTAGTATAATTATTGAAATTATATTATCTTAATATATTATAATTATCCTAATGCTATAATTATCCTATATTCTATGTTACTATATATAATCCTATAATTATTGTAGTCTAATTATTGAAATTATATTATTATCTTAATAAATTATAATTATCCTAATGCTATAATTATCTTAATACTATAATTACCCTATTATAATAATTATCCTAATAGAATAATTAATCTAGTTATCCTCATATTAATCCAAATAATTATTATAATTCTAACATTAATTTCTAATTATCCTAATAGAATAAATATCCTAGTATCATTATAATGACCCCTATTAGCTATATGAACATTATATTAACCCTTATATAAGGGATTAATATAACCCTTACTAGAATGTTAATAAATTATTGCTAATATTGTATGATAAACGAAGCAGTTTTATTGACTATTATGAACATTATTTTTTATCAGTAGTAGTATTTTTTTGCTTTAATTAAACTTATTGATAGGAATTATTATTTAGAATGAACAAATTTATTACTATTGAACTATAATGAATTTTAACTACAAAAAAATAATTCCCCGATGTATTTTTATCCATTTTATCCAGATTGTAAAACTATTTTAATGGGCTGTATTAATATTAATGCAATAGGTTACGCCAGCCGGTAATTTTACCATTATTCCTCCCGCCCATTTGCCACGTTAATGGGGTTTGGAAGGCCGAAATCCCAGGAAGCGGGGGGGGGGGGGGGGGGGGGGGTGTCTAAGGGAGCTGTATATATGTTGGAGTAATTATTGTGAAAAATATCAAATTAAAATTGATATAATTTGTTATTACATTCAATGCTCTTTAAAATATCCCTATATAATATATATATATATATATATATATATATATATATATATATATATATATATATATATATATATATATATATATATTATTTTAAAAATTACTGTTGTTGGTATATTATCATTATTAGGGCATAATAATGATATCCTTAGTTGCTATAGTTCAGATAATTTTTATATTCCAATTTATATATACAATAAATATATATATATATATATATATATATATATATATATATATATATATATATGTCGTACCTAATAGCCAGAACGCACTTCTCAGCCTACTATTCAAGGCCCGATTTGCCTAATAAGCCAAGTTTTCATGAATTAATGTTTTTTCGTCTACCTAACCTACCTAACCTAACCTAACCTAGCTTTTTTTGGCTACCTAACCTAACCTTACCTATAAATATAGGTTAGGTTAGGTTAGGTAGGGTTGGTTAGGTTCGGTCATATATCTACGTTAATTTTAACTCCAATAAAAAAAAATTGACCTCATACATAGAGAAAAGGGTTGCTTTATCATTTCATAAGAAAAAAATTATAGTAAATATATTAATTCAGGAAAACTTGGCTTATTAGGCAAATCGGGCCTTGAATAGTAGGCTGAGAAGTGAGTTCTGGCTACTAGGTACGACATATATATATATATATATATATATATATATATATATATATATATATAGTGTGTAAAAATTATAATATTACATGCATTATAGTAATTATTATAATTATGATAATTATTTTATATTACAGTACATACTATATAATTATGATTGTTATGCAATTGAGAGGACTGTTCCACTACATGTAGTTTATCATACATCAATTAAATCAACACCTGTTCATTTATAAATAAATTCTATACCACAATTATGTGGTATTATAAAACCCATTTATCCATACATCAACCTACTTCCGATACTCTTTCTTTAATTATGCAACACTAATGACTTCAGTGCGGTATATATATATATATATATATATATATATATATATATATATATATATATATATATATATATATATATATATATATAAATCATCAACAATGAAGAAAATCCTCCGAAATGGGAAGCAAAAATTCTCGAATTTTGTTCGTAATAAATCACAATATCTTACATAATATATAATATATTACATATATAATATAATATATACGAGATCTTCCTAATATATAAATCAAAATATCCGCTACAGATATTAATAACAAAATAACACTGTGTTGAGGAGAAAAACTGATTCAATGGCAAATTCGCAAGAATAAAAAAAAAAACATAAAATATAACAAATTATAAAATCTAGCGCAAATATTACTACATCTGCTGAAAAAAATAATGTATTTATTAACTGTATTAATTGTAGCTCAAAACAGTACATAAAATACCTATCTGATGTGTAGATATTCTGTATTTTTTAACTGGTAAAGGGATAAAACACACATACAAATACACACACACATTCACACACACACACACACACACACACACACACACACACACACACACACACACACACACACACACACACACACACACACACACACATACACACACACACACACACACACACACACACACACACACACACACACCACACATAGAGTTGTTTTGAAACTCCTTATTAACAAGGGATTTGAAGGCATCTTGTCGGCTCTCGTGATTGGCTGACGGCTCGTTTACGAAAGCGAACAACAACAACAACAGAACAAACAGAAACAGAAATAAAGCAAAAACAATAATGACCCTACCAGCAGCCACAGTAGAAATAACAACAACAATAATAATAATAACAGTAGCAACACCAGAGATAACTGAAACAGATAACAACAGGGATAACAGGAAAAGGATAATTATAATAATAGATAATAACAGCAGAGATAACTTGTTACAAACGTCACCCCATCGCTAATAACATCACCACACCGCCAATAACATCACCACATCGCCAATAACATCACCAATAACATCACCAAATACCATCACCACATCGCCAATAACATCACCACACCGCCAATAGCATCACCACATCGCCAGAAACATCACTAAATCACAAATATCATCAGAAACATCACCAAACTGGAACATCAATATATCCCACGTCAAAATCACTACGATCGTCAATAAAACGTCACCACATCGCAAGTTATATTGCCACATCATTTCGACGTTACCACATCGACAGGAAAATCACAACATCCACAGGACCACTGCTACAGGTATAGGAACATCACAACATCGCTAGAATGCTTACAACCAAGCTAGGAACATCACATCATCGCTAAAATAATCACAGCATTGCTAGGAACCTCCAAGCGTCTCTAAGAACATCGCAACATCTCCAGGAAGATCACAACCACCATTAAAAACATCACATCATTACAAAAAAATATATATAACATGGCTATGATGATCACAACATCGCTAGAAACACGACAGCGTCGCTAGGAACATTACAACATCCCTATATACATCACAACATGGTCATTACAACATCTTTATAAAAAAAAAGATTGCAACATTGGCAGAAAGATTGCCACATCATCACAAACTCGATAGAAAAAATCTTATCGCTGGAAAAATCACATCACTATAAACATCACCACATCTTCAGCAACATCATTAAGCAGCAAGTAACGTCACCTCATCACTTGGAACAAAACCACATCACCGGTTGCCTTTCCGCATCGCCGAAATCACTATAGAAACATCTTCACACTGCTGACAACATCCTCATACACCTGTTAACATCCACACATCGCTGGAAACATCCCTACAACTCCAATAACGTCTCTAGGAACATTATCACATCGCCAAGCACATCCCCACATTGTTGATAAAAATCCCAACATCGCCAGTATCATCCATGGAAACGCAAAACCGATAAGAACTTTAAAACATCGTTAGTAACATCCTCGAATTACAAGGAATATATCAACATTCCTAGTAACATCTCCACATTGCTGGCAACATTCCCACATCGTTGGAAATATCTGCACATCGTTGATAAACATCACTACATGTCGGGGAATATCACATCTCCACATCTCCAGTGACGTCAACACACCACTGGGATTATCCCCACATAGCCTGTAACATCACTAGAATCAACATCACATCGCTGGGAACACCTTCACATCGTTAGAAACATCTCCACATCGCTGGGAATATTTTACACATCGCCAATAACGTCGCAAGGAAGATCACTCCATCGCTGGGAACATCACATCGCGTGAGAGCATTCCATCACAACCTCGAACATCGCCAGGAACATCACCGCGTCGCAGGAAAGGTAATTTTTGTGTGCCACAAGCCGGGGGACTGATCCTCCGACGGTCGGCTCCAGCCGCGAAGCCTCCGCAAGAGACTAGCGCCCCCTGGAAGCCGCGGTTCTTCTGCCTTGACGACTTCGCCAGGAGGACCCCGAAGGCGCAAATGTAGGCTCGGGTGGTCCCTTTTTTGGGTCGAGGATATAACGCTCCGCGAAGTGATTTCTCTCTCTCCTGCAGGAGCGCCGTCGACTCTTCGGGGGAGACTAAAGACTCCTCCGTCAGCGTAGGAAGAGGCAGCGACATTGGGGTGAGTGCTGCGCCTGTACCGCCGTCAGATAGACTGAGTGTTCCACGAGGGGGGAGGAGGGAAAGTCTGGCTCCAAAAGGCTCAGCGGGCCTTGTGTATCGCAAAAGAGCTTTCCGTTCCTTACACAGAATGGGTTAGAGTGGACAAAAGACCTTCCACGTGTATAGCGGCGCCGCCCGATCCGCTGTGAATGTTCCATCGGCGACCTTTGGCAAATCTATATAATCCCATGGAAATGTGCCACTCTCGACTTGAATAGCGGCGGCGGGGAGGGGAAGAGGGGGGGGGTGAGAGAGAGAGAGAGAGAGAGAGAGAGAGAGAGAGAGAGAGAGAGAGAGAGAGAGAGAGAGAGAGAGAGAGAGAGAGAGAGTGAGAGTGAGAGAGAATGGTAAGAATCAGACCTAAATTTGTGTAATTGCGAGAATATATTGATAAACACCCACACGTTTCCCATTAAAAATCAGCACTTCACACACTCCGTACCTCACCTCAAAAAAAAAAAAAAAAAAACCAAACACCCCCCCCCCCCCCATCCACATTAAACGTCAACAAAGGTGTGACCAGCCAGTAGCCGGGGCAGGTGTAGCGATAATGTATTGTAGTGTAACTAAAGCATTTGACAACGGTATCCCAGATACCTAACCCCCGCCCCCCATTCCTCCTCCCTCCCACCCACACCACAATAGTGGAAGGAGTGGGGGGGGGCCTAAAGCGTGTGGAGAAGGGGGGAGGGGGAGAGGGAGAGGGGTTACAATACTGTCTTTGCTGAAGGAGCAAGAGGGGGGAGAGGAATATGATTGGGGGGGAGGGGGGAACTCTACGGGGTGATAGGGGATCAATGTCCTTCTCAACACGGACAATTGACACCGATAAGAACAAATCTCAGAGACGTTCCCTCAGTAGCATCTCCCCTTTCCTGTCCACATATCCTTTCCCCTCATTCCCCCTGCCTTCCCTTCACCTCTCTTCTTTCCTTTCTTTCAATTCCCTGCCATTTATGATCCCTTTTCACAGGTCCTCTCCTTCATCCCCCATCTCCCCTTTCTTTTCCCCCCACACCCACAACCCTTTCTTCACATGGCAATCGAAATACAATGGAAAAGTGGTCCTTTTCCAGCACTGGGAGAGCAAATGGAAAGCTCCCGGAACGGAGAAACATGCCACCCTCCAATAAAATTCTGGACTTATATTGGCGTGGATCTGAAAGCTCGCGAGTCGCATAGCGGGAGATGTAATACCGTCCAGAGAATGTGACGGTGGTAGAGAGGTTCCCAGGTGCTTATACTCTCTCTCTCTCTCTCTCTACTCCCTCTCTCTCTCTCTCTACTCCCTCTCTCTCTCTCTCTACTCTCCCTCTCTCTCTCTCTCTACTCTCC
Source organism: Procambarus clarkii (assembly GCF_040958095.1). Taxonomy (NCBI): domain Eukaryota; kingdom Metazoa; phylum Arthropoda; class Malacostraca; order Decapoda; family Cambaridae; genus Procambarus; species Procambarus clarkii. The sequence goes on from NC_091224.1 coordinate 20,929,737, forward strand.
CTCTCTCTCTCTCTCTCTACTCTCCCTCTCTCTCTCTCTCTACTCTCCCTCTCTCTCTACTCTCCCTCTCTCTCTCTACTCTCCCTCTCTCTCTCTCTACTTCCTCTCTCTCTCTACTCCCTCTCTGTCTCTCTCTCTCTCTCTCTCTCTCTCTCTCTCTCTCTACTTCCTCTCTCTCTCTACTCCCTCTCTGTCTCTCTCTCTCTCTCTCTCTACTTCCTCTCTCTCTCTACTCCCTCTCTGTCTCTCTCTCTCTCTCTCTCTCTGCGTGTTTGTGTTTTTCCCTGTGGCTACCAAGCATTCCTTCTCCTGCATCTCCCTCCTCCCATCCCTTCATTTTCCCTCTCTCACTCGCTCTCCTACTTGTCTATCTTCTATCCTCCTCACTGGTTACTTTCTATCCACCCGTATGCGGAGATTTCCCCGAATCACCCGTTCACTGATCCAAGGATGAGGAGAAACCACATTTGAAGATTTAGATGATGCTAGACGCGTTTTCGGCTTAATTCGCCTTCATTAGAGCAAGATAGAGAGTGGGGGAGGAATGATGTTGTTGTTTAAATTGGCATCCACACTTCCGTAGAAATAAACAATCCATTTTCTGGACTCTTAAGAGGCTAGAACTGTGAACTTCAGGGAAAAGGTAAACTAGTAGTCAGGGAAAAGTCGAAAATTCTAGTTTCCATGCTTCTGGAAACTTTTCTTATTAAGACTGCTCAACAGCTCGGTCGATACAGCTTCGGTCTCACACCCTTGGGGGTACCTGGTTCGAGCCTCCTAGAGCCCTGGTGAATGGGATGTTGTTGTTGTTTTAGATTCAATTCCTGGAACAAAATTTCAATGTAGCACGGGTTATGGTGAGCCCGTAAGAACAAAGATTTGGTGAGCAAATCTTACAGCCAGGGGGGAGACAGGTCACCTGACCACCAGGAATTGGGGATGAAACCATACTTACAAGACAAGGAGAAAGAGGGGAATGAAAGAAGTAGGGGAAGAAAAAAGAAGGGAGAATTAAACAGAGTATACAAATGTTCTTTCCTCTCATCAAAAACACAGAAGAATAACGTTTAAACCGACTAAATGGATGTTACATTATATTGTGACCTGCTATAATTGTCAGTTAATCAAAATACGCTAAAATCAGTAAGTTTTTTAGTTTCGGTTTAGACTTGGGAATATGTTTATAAAACGTCCTTTTAGCTTGCCAGGCAAGCTAAAGTGCCAGGGAAGCCAATAATGAATTGTAAAAGTATTTTCAATAGAAGCATTATTGAATCTGCTGTATACAGGTTACAAAAACATGCAATTTGAACATTAATAGTGGTTTTTATAAATTAGATCCGTTTTTGATTGATCAGTTAAAAAACGATTTGAGTAAGACCATTGATACACATTTATCTCAGTAATACCTTATTAATACCCTCTTATCTCACTATTCCCCTCTGTTTGTGAACAATAACATTGTTCCTCACCTCACCTCCTGCGTCTATATCCACACCATTGAATTGTGAATCCATTCATCTGAAGATGTATTATTAAATACGAAAGTACTAAGGAATTGGAATTTCCTGTCTTAATCCTTCATTCGCGGCCTGACATTGACATAATAGATGGTAACAAAACCATATCAGAAACTTCCAAAATCAGAGCACAAATCAGCAAGAAAATTGAAATATAGCAGATGGTATTAGAGTCATCACTAGCAACGAAAACACTGCCCCTTAGAGACTGGGGGCCAGATTCACGAAGCATTTACGCAAGTACTTACGAGCGTGTACATCTTTCCTCAATCTTTGACGGCTTTGGTTACGTTTATTAAACAGTTTACAAGCATGAAAACTTGCCAATCGACTGTTGTTATTGTTATAAACAGCCTCTTGGTGCTTCGGAGCTCATTACCTGTTTAATAATTGTAAACAAAACCGCTAAAGTTTGAGAAAAGATGGACAGGTTCGTAAGTGCTTGCGTAACTGTTTCGTGAATCTGACCCCAGGCCAAGCATAAGTTCTACATAACAAACACCCACTCACAGCCATCCGAAACGACAATAGCATACCACCCGGCGCCAGATTACACTCAGGTCTACGAAGGAATCTGAGGGCTAAAGAATCAAGGAATCTGAGGTTTACAAAGCAGCTGTTTCTTTTCCACCTGGTGACATCAGCAGGCGGCTTTACACAACTTTACAGAAGTGATTCCTTCACCGGCCATGATTCCTTCACCGGCGTGACCTCTTCCCGAGTTTCGGACAAGGAACTGGGCAGTTCCTTGTCAGTTCCTTGTCCGTGTTCTCTCTGGTAATGTGAAGGACCGATGAAAATTAATTCTGATCTCTTGCCATGACTTGGGTCGTTGGAGGAGGTTGGATTTGTTGCGGAAATAGTCCCGACATTCATCCTCTTTTTAACGATCTGTCGTGGTCTAGAGGTAGAGTACTGGTTTTGTCACGGTGCGCGAACACCTTACTTTCCAAGGTTCGAGCCCGTTCACAGGAGAGTGAGCTGTTATATATATATATATATATATATATATATATATATATATATATATATATATATATATATATATATATATATATATATATATATATTATATGTATTATATATATATAATATATATATATATATATATATATTTATATATATATATATATATATATATATATATATATATATATATATATATATATATATATATATATATAGTAGAACTCTGCAAGGTCACTAACAATGATCTTAAACGTATCAAATGAAAAGGGAAAACTGCCAGAAAGCTGGAAAACAGCAAATGTACTACCTTGTAGTACATATGCTCTTTTGTGCATACGAAGAAAGACTGAGGGAAGCCAGCCGAGTACAACCAGGTGAGGACGCCGGTGAAGTAATGATCAGACCAACGCACTAAGCCAGTATGACTACATAGCACTAGGAAGCCCAACCACTTGGACCATCGGGGATTGAACTCCGACCCTGCATGAAGTAAGGTTCGTACTCTACCGACCCGAATAAAAGGTACCATTGCCTCATCCCTCGCTCTCAGTGCTTCTTCCCCGACTCACACCAACGGCTGAAGAATAGGGGGAGGAGGAGAAGGAAGAGGACAAGATGGGTAAGAAAGCAAGGGGCGGCTGGGAAGGAAGGAGGAGGGGTAAAGTTGAAAAATGGAGGGAAATTGGAAAGAGGAACAGATGAGGTAGGGGGGGTAGGACAGGGACGATGCAAGAGAGGAAGAACAAAAGAATGGAATGGGAGAAGTGTACTAGGGAAGAAAATGAAGTGGGGTAAGGTGGTAATAAGAAAAGAAAGGGATAAGAGAAAAAATGGGAGAGGAAGAGAGAGAGGAACTGAAATAATAGACACAGTGTAGGGTGAAATGGAGAAGGAGACGAGGAAATACGAATATAATGAGACGGATAAAATAGGAGAAATGAAAAGGGAGAAAAGGGGAGGATGATAAGGGAAGAGGGATGGGGAGAAGGAAATAGAAGTATAGAAGGAAACAGACAGAATGGGAGAAAGAAAAGGAGAAGAACATAGGAGAAGGATAGAAGTGGAAGAGGGAAAACGGAGGACCACAGAGGGGGGAGGGGAAGGAAAAGGGGGGAAGGAAAAGGGGGAAGGAAAAGGGGGGAAGGAAAAGGGGGGGGAGGAAAAGGAGGGGGGGGGGGGGGAAGGTAGGTCTCAAACGCACAATAAACACCCCCACCAATAACTGAACCTCATAGTTAATTGACCATTAGCATTTACGCTTAAAAATCCGGGAAAAGCAATTTCCCGCCGCCCCGACTCCAGGCCATGAAAATTATATTATATGTCATGAAAATTTCGAGGTTGCATAGAGCAGCTATCCCCCCCCCCCCCCCCGTCCCCCCCCCCCACCCCCCCACGATAAAAAATTGAAGAGAAAAGCACACACACGCACCAAAAAAAAAAAAATTAAAAACACAAAAACGCAAAAATGCCAAAGCAATTAGAGGTGAATCATTTAACGGTTGTTGCCTTTATGAATGCCCAATCAAGCCAGCCACGATACTTTTGGAAGGCCTTTTATTGCAAATTCGACAAAAAAGGCACAAATAAAATTTCACATATCTTTTTGTCGTGCATTATAAAAAAAAATACAAATATAAAACTCATTTCTCTTCTCTTGACAAATATGAACAAGTGACAAAAATGGGGGAAAAAACATAATTTTCGTTCTCTGGCACATACAGAGAGAGAGAGAGAGAGAGAGAGAGAGAGAGAGAGAGAGAGAGAGAGAGAGAGAGAGAGAGAGAGAGAGAGAGACGAACCTTAAAAAGGAATTTTCAAGTCTAGTATAGCCACACGAGATTAATACATCACACATTTAATACAGTTAACCAAAAATACAATATACAACAATACATTCAAAATACAAAATAGACACTTTTATATTTTTCATTCACGACAAATTCCAAATGTCGCTCACTGTTCTTAGTCTTATATTTGCTTATCCCCATTTCAAACAAATAGCTGCAAAAGGACAATTTTAAAATATAAATAGGCAGTAACCAATAATAAAATAGGTTTTCGTAAACTGTAAACAGGCAGTCGTATGTAACACAAATATGTGCTCTCGTAAATAACAAATTGGTAAATGGGGAGAGATATGAAGAAAGCGGACAAGTAATCGCAAATAGGCAATAGTCAATTTGAAAAAAAAATAGGCAATCGAAAGGTATAAATGGGCAAGATTATGTAGTAAATGGGTATTTTTAAGTTATAAATAGGCAATAATAATAATAATAATAATGTAAATATGAAAGTCGTAAGTTGTAATTAGGAGACCCAGTCGTAAATTGCAAATTAGGGTGTCGTCGTTATTTGTAAATGGAGGGGGGGGGAGGGGAGTTGTCGTAAGATGTATAATGCGGTGTCGTAAGTAACAAATGAGGGAGCAATCGTAAGTTGTAAATAGGGAACCCGTAAGTGTTAATTAGACCCTTGAAAGTCACTTTCCAGATGTCATGAAGAATTTACTTACACCGAAGCAGCCGGCGGTTTGAGAGAGTGAGAGAGAGAGAGAGAGAGAGAGAGAGAGAGAGAGAGAGAGAGAGAGAGAGAGAGAGAGAGAGAGAGAGAGAGAGAGAGAGAGAGAGAGAGCTCCTGCCATCCACAGGAATGTGCCTAACGTTCTTGACACAGATTGACACAAGACTCAGCAATCTTGACATCTTGACACAAATGTCAAGATTGCTGTCAAGAGAGAACTGCCATCCTCTCAAGACAATGGTGTCTTAATTATATGAAAATTCATGAATGAATGAATTAAAATGTATAGCTCCAAGGAACATACAGGACCATAGGTACAGTATGGTTCACATACCTACAGTTGTATGTGTATGTGGTTGCATGTGAACATGTTCACATACAGACCTAGAGGACTTTAGCTTCTCAAGACCAAAGGTTTCATCAGTCCACGGGTCAATAGGGACATAAAACCCATAGGCCAATAAGTCCATGGGTCTACAGGTCAATACGATCGCAGATCTGTAGGTCAGTAAGTCAACAGGACTACATACGAGTTGGTCAACAAACAAATGAATCCTCAATACTGGGTTTATACAGGTATACATAATACCATGAAATGTAGTATTATTATAGTGTCGCTAATCTCTCTGTCTCTGTCTGTCTGTCTGTCTCTCTCTCTCTCTCTCTCTCTCTCTCTCTCTCTCTCTCTCTCTCTCTCTCTCTCTCTCTCTCCCTCTCTCTCTCTCTCCCTCTCTCTCTCTCTCCCTAATACAAAATCACTCTCTTCTTTGAGATCGAGACCCCGGCGTCTAATTTTTTTTCCCTTTTCCTTCCCTCTATCCTCCCTGCCACCCCTCCCTCTCTGCCTCTATCTCCCCTAGACTCTCCCTCGCCGTCTCTTTTATTCTCTCCCTCCCCCTTCTCTCACCACAAGTACGAAAACTTACCACAAGGTTTCGCTCCTTCTCCAATAAATTCCAATCATCTTTCAAGTCTGCTCATAATCCATTGTTTGTTTACCTTTTTGGGGAGGTGGGGAATTTAATATGTACCAGACAGGAATTTCTTGTTCCCCTTTTCCTTCCCCTTAGATGCAAGGAAATTCCGTTCTGTTTGTTGGATTCCTTGTCGTTCAACCAGTTGTGGGTGGGGAGGAATCGAGTCCCTTTGGTATAGATCGTTCAGAGAACGACCGAAGGAGGGAACGAAGTCTGGCCGAGCAGGAGAGAATTACCTGCATTCTGAATTCTTTGCTTCTGCGGACTGGAAGGTCCTGTATATAACGTCCCGTCCCGTTCCCCCCTTTCCCTTCTGCCACCGTTGACAACAGGGGTAAGAATAACGGGCAGCCCCACAACGGCAAATATGGCGGTGGGGCTGTCTGACAACGCACGGTTGGCTGCCGCCAAGAAAACGGCGGGATGACATCGTCAGGACATCGGTAACAGGCAACAACAGGGACAACGGAGGCAGATAGCAAGAGAGCATCGGTAACGTGGCAACGGGATAACAGCGCAGATAGCAACGGGACAACAGCGGCAGGCAGCAACAGGAAAACGGCGACCGTCAACAAGAAATCAACGGCAGCAAACAGCAAGTTGATAACTGCAGCAGACAACAACAGAACAACGGCGGCAGACAGCAATAAGGCAACGGACGGGGGGGGGGGACAGAAACAGGATAACAACATCGGCAGACAGCAAGAGGACAACGATAAGACAACAGTAACAAGAAAACCTGAGACCAGAGACTGAAGACAGAAACAGGACAACGGTAACAGAGAGCACCGTACCACTGTATCCCAACAAGACAACGGTAACACACTATAAAACGGCAACAGCAACAGTCCAACGGTACCAAAGCAGCAGGATAACGGTGAGATAACAGCACCATCAACACCAGGCTACAGACTGCTCTTAAAAATGACCGTCAACACTGTACAATTGAGCAGTTCCTTTCAAATTGGGATCTAAAAATATTAATAAAATACAGTTGAGATCGCTCTCTTGCCTGCACGGAATGGCTCAGAATTATTTCAGGAGTCGTAAAGAGATATTTACGTAGGGAGGGGGGGGGGGGTGTGAGGGGGGGGGGGGTAGGAAAGTGAGGGAGGGGGGGGTGGTGTTTGAAGAGGATGTTGAGGTAGATGAAGGTGATGGGAGGGGGGGTGATGGGGGGTATGGTGGGGGGTGACGGGGTAAGGGTGAGGGACAGGTAGGGGGTATGGTTGGGAGGGGTGGAGAGATAAGGTGTAGGGGAGCAGAGGGAAGGGAGGAGGGGAGAAGGACTAAGGTAGGGAGAGGGGCAGGAAGGGGGAGGGGGGTGTGGGGTTGGGGGTGAGGGGGAGGGAGGGGGGGAGTGTTTACCTGATGGGCGACATATATAACACTGTGGCTCTCAAATCTATTACTGTCAGACACATCAAACGGGCCGAGCAAATAATATATTCAACCTCTCGAGCACGATAAAAAAAGGAAATAGTCTTGACCTGAGAATCTTTGAGCCTGCTCCCCCTTCCCCTCCCCCCCACTACCCGCACCCTCCCCTCCACCTACCTCTCCCCCTCCCCCCCTTCCCCAATCCCTACACAGAGCCACTTCATCCCTCACAGGTCAAGCACTCAGGTATGTACCCATGAACTTTGACCCCCGCCCCCCCCCCTTTTGACCATTTGGGGGGTTATATAGCTATCATGATGCCACCCTTTAACCCCCCCCCCCTCTCCAAATTTTAAGGCTTCCTATTCTTGCTATTATTCGCCCCTCCCTCTCCATCCCTCTCTCCTCCTACCCCCCCTCCATCTCTCTCTTCTCCTACCCCTCCATCCCCTTCCCCTCCCCCCTTTACCTCCATTTGAGATATTTATTCCTCCCTCACAAACCTTTCATTGTGAGGGAAGTCTCGTGAAGCACAGGGTAATGTGTCGCTTCCTTACCTTCATGACGAGCCGCCGGCCTCCTGCGTGCGTTACCCGTCTCTGACGTCATAGAAGACCACTAGACGTATGACTTGTCTCTGGCGTCATGGGAGACGCACTAGACGCACGACCCGTCTCTGGCGTCATGGGAGACGCACTAGACGCATGACCCGTCTCTGGCGTCATGGGAGACGCACTAGACGCATGACCCGTCTCTGGCGTCATGGGAGACGCACTAGACGCATGACCCGTCTCTGGCGTCATGGGAGACGCACTAGACGCATGACCCGTCTCTGGCGTCATGGCAGACGCACAAGACGCATGACCCGTCTCTGGCGTCATGGCAGACGCACTAGACGCATGACCCGTCTCTGGCGTCATGGCAGACGCACAAGACGCATGACCCGTCTCTGGCGTCATGGGAGACGCACTAGACGCATGACCCGTCTCTGACGTCATAGAAGACCACTAGACGCATGACCCGTCTCTGGCGTCATGGGAGACGCACTAGACGCATGACCCGTCTCTGACGTCATAGAAGACCACTAGACGCATGACCCGTCTCTGGCGTCATGGCAGACGCACTAGACGCATGACTCGTCTCTGGCGTCATGGGAGACGCACTAGACGCATGACCCGTCTCTGGCGTCATGGCAGACGCACTAGACGCATGACCCGTCTCTGGCGTCATGGCAGACGCACTAGACGCATGACCCGTCTCTGGCGTCATGGCAGACGCACTAGACGCATGACCCGTCTCTGGCGTCATGGCAGACGCACTAGACGCATGACCCGTCTCTGGCGTCATGACAGACGCACTAGACGCATGACCCGTCTCTGGCGTCATGGCAGACGCACTAGACGCATGACGCGTCTCTGGCGTCATGGCAGACGCACTAGACGCATGACCCGTCTCTGGCGTCATGACAGACGCACTAGACGCATGACCCGTCTCTGGCGTCATGGCAGACGCATTAACGGACTGTGGAAGAGGAGGGAAAGAAGAGGAGGAGAAGAAGAAAGAGGAAGAAGACACTAGGAAGGAAAAGTTAGAAGGGAGGGGAAAACTAGAAGGAAAAGGAAGAGGGAGGGAAGAAAGGGAAAAAGATGAGGAATGAGAAGAAAAAGGGAAGGATGAGTAAAAGGGGGGGGATGGAGAAGGAAGAGAAACAAGGAGTAGGTGGGAAGGAGAAGAGAGGGGTGGAGGAGAGGAAGACGAAAGAAAGATGGAGAAGGAGGAGGGAGAAGCAACTAGGAGAGGGCCAGAAGGAAGAGGAAGAAAAAGGAGAGAAAGAGGGGGGGGGGGGGGAAAGGAGGCCGAGGGAGGGGAATAGTAAGAGGGACATGAGGAGGAAGGAAGGAAGGGAGGGGGTGAGGGAAGGGAGAAGGAAGAGGAAGAGGAGAAGGAAGAGGAGGTCTTACATACATTCACACCATCACAGGGTCGGGCCACTTAGTGGCCCACTAGGCATTGATATATGGAGAAACAGGGGGCATTGATGTATGGAGAAACAGGGGGCATTGATATATGGAGAAACAGGGGGCATTGATATATGGAGAAACAGGGGGCATTAATATATGGAAAAACAGGGGGCATTAATATATGGAACAAATTAAAAGATAACACAAAACACGGGGGGGGGAGGAGGGGAAGTGGGGGTGATCAATGGAGTGTTTCAAGCGCAGGTTAGACTTAGATATGACCAAGTCTCGTCCGGATATAAATGAAAGCTACCTCATATAGGCCAATATAGGCCACGAGCAATTTATTTTATTCTCACGTTCTTATTTCAGTGGAATCGTGGAATCAGAAACACCCCTTAAATTTCGCTAGCCATCAGACCATGCAAACTCTTCAATCTTTCCCCCAGCAACATGGAAGTCTGTGGGAGAAGATACGCGGTCTGACCAACAATCATCAAGTGAACTAACAATCCCTCAACCCCCTTTCCTCCCTTCACAACACGACCAGCCGACCGAGTTTATGCATGGGAATCAAGGGAACCACATCGCTAACGAGCCGAGGGATGTCTCCAGTGACTTGCTGTTGGTAATTGCTCAAAAGCGCCCTGTGCCTAACGAGCGAGGTCGTCGGTTGTTTGCGAGGTCTGGGGTACACCAGAGCAAACTGCAGGCTGAGGTGCCCAGGGGATAGGGGGTGGACAGATGCAGGAGGAAGGTGGGGATAGGTAGGTGGTGGTGGTGGTTGGAGTTGATGGTGGTGAGGATAGATGGTGGTGGGACGTGATATTCGTGAGGATAGGTGGTGGTGGGACTTGATGGTGGTGAGGATAGGTGGCGGTAGTTACTGGTGAGTGAGGAAATAGGTGGAAATTAGTGATTGTCGTGGTTAGGAAAGGTGGTGGTGGACCTAGGTGGCAGTGGGGGGGGGATTAGTGGAGCCAGGGATAGGTAGTGGTAGGAATACGCGCAGGTGGGGATTGGGACCAGTGGGAATTCTGAGTGGTAGTGGTGCTGGTGGGGTTGACGGAAGGTTGTAAACATAGGTGGGTGGTGGTAGATACAGGTAGCGATGGCAGTAAAGCGAAACTGCGAGCGATTGTATGGGGTGGATAGTGGTAGTAGTAGTGTAGGTGGTAGGTGGTAGTGGTAGGGAGCAGTGTAAGGAAGGGGGGGGGGGGGTAGGAGTATACAGATTGCATTAGCAGTTTGCCTACACCCGCCTGGTTTATGGTACCACTATGTTTTTGGTATCTGTGATAACAGCAGGTATGTGGTTGTGGTACCACCATCATTTTGTACCCTTTTGGTGCTGGAATGTTGCAGGTAGAACCAGTAAGTTGCAATTGAACCCGTATGTTACAGCGGTACTATGCATTTAACGCACACACAAACGGCGGACAGTTAAGAGAGGTGTAGGCTATCTTGAGATGAATTTGGGGCTTTTTAGTGTCCCCGCGGCCCGGTCCTCGACCAGGCCTCCACCACCAGGAAGCAGCCCGTGACAGCTGACTAACACCCAGGTACCTATTTTACTGCTAGGTAACAGGGGCATAGGGTGAAAGAAACTCTGCCCATTGTTTCTCGCCGGCGCCTGGGATCGAAACCAGGACCACAGGATCACAAGTACAGCGTGCTGTCCGCTCGGCCGACCGGCTCCCTCGGAGCCGATCGGTGTAACATGTAAGTTATCAAGTAAGGCGAGTCACTAAGATACAGACATACAATCCTACGAACAAATCCACAAGGGCCGTGACGAGGGTTCGAACCTACGTCCGAGAGGATCCCAGACGCTGCCTTAATCGACTGAGCTACGACATGGAAAAAAGAATTGCAATCCTACATTTGAGAGCTCTACGGACCATTTCACAGTACACGAATTTCTAGCAGTTCGCCACGTCCCGTTAACCCGTACCATCGTCATCAAGGAGATTCACGGACGAACCTGGGGCCAGATTCACGAAGCAGTTACGCAAGCAGCTTACGAACCTGTCCATCTTTTCTCAATCTTCGGCGGCTTTGTTTACAATTATTAAACAGTTAATGAGCTCTGAAGCACCAGGAGGCTGTTTATAACAATAACAACAGTTGATTGTTAGGAAGTTTTCATGCTTGTAAACTGTTTAATAAATGTAACCAAAGCCGTCAAAGATTGAGGAAAGATGTACAGGTTCGTAAGTCTTTCCGTAACTGCTTTGTGAATCTGGCCCCAGGAACCAAACTCGTTTTTGGACGCGTAGCTCGTCCACCCGGAGTCCGACCCCCCCCCCTGATTTATTCACGATTGAAATGACTTGTCAACAAGACAGCTGTTAGTGATAGCAATTCCTGAATATTATGCTGTGGAAGGTTGGTAACTGGACTAGCGGGGGAGACCTCGGCAAGACCAAGTATAGTGTTTTGCTGCCATTATGGTGCAATAGGGATGTTGCTGTGTGTGTTGCAATCATGGTGCTCTCGTCTGGTACTATACGGCGTTGATGCCTGTATGGTGCTCAAATCCACAAGGGCCGTGACGAGGATTCGAACCTACGTCCGAGATCATCGCCAGACGCTGCCCTAATCGACTGAGCTACGACATGGTCACTGTCGTAGCAGTATGGTGCTTTGGTGTCATTATGGTGTCGGTGGGTAGTTAATACAAGTAACCTATAGTGGGGGGAGGGGGGGAGGGCACTCAAACAAATCGAAATCCTCCAGCTACTCGGAACAAGTTATTTATACATGTTATCTGTTAATCCAGCAAGGATTCTTGTCTAGATGGGATTTAAGATTCACACTATAATCCAAGCTGGATTCAAATTTCTACCTCTACCCTGTGTTGTTGGTGGGTATAACCTCTTACCCAGTATTGTAGGTGGGTATAACCTCTTATGCAGTATTGTAGGTGGGTATAACCTCTTATGCAGTATTGTAGGTGGGTATAACCCCCTTACCCAGTATTGTAGGTGGGTATAATTCCTTACCCAGTATTGTAGGTGGGTATAACCCCCTTACCCAGTATTGTAGGTGGGTATAATTCCTTACCCAGTATTGTAGGTGGGTATAACCCTTTACCCAGTATTGTAGGTGGGTATAACCCCTTACCCTGTATTGTAGGTGGGTATAATTCCTTACCCAGTATTGTAGGTGGGTATAACCCCCTTACCCAGTATTGTAGGTGGGTATAACCCCCTTACCCAGTATTGTAGGTGGGTATAATTCCTTACCCAGTATTGTAGGTGGGTATAACCCCCTTACCCAGTATTGTAGGTGGGTATAATTCCTTACCCAGTATTGTAGGTGGGTATAACCCTTTACCCAGTATTGTAGGTGGGTATAACCCCTTACCCTGTATTGTAGGTGGGTATAACCCCCTTACCCAGTATTGTAGGTGGGTATAACCCCCTTACCCAGTATTGTAGGTGGGTATAATTCCTTACCCAGCATTGTAGGTGGGTATAACCCCCTTACCCAGTATTGTAGGTGGGTATAATTCCTTACCCAGTATTGTAGGTGGGTATAACCCTTTACCCAGTATTGTAGGTGGGTATAACCCCTTACCCAGTATTGTAGGTGGGTATAACCCCTTACCCAGTATTGTAGGTGGGTATAATTCCTTACCCAGTATTGTAGGTGGGTATAACCCCTTACCCAGTATTGTAGGTGGGTATAATTCCTTACCCAGTATTGTAGGTGGGTATAACCCCTTACCCAGTATTGTAGGTGGGTATAACCCCTTACCCAGTATTGTAGGTGGGTATAATTCCTTACCCAGTATTGTAGGTGGGTATAACCCCTTACCCAGTACTGTAGGCAAGTATAACCCATTTACCCAATATTACAGGTAGGTTAACGTGTTACCCAGTTATGTAGGTGAGTATAACCACTTATCAAGTATTGTCAGCGAGTATAACCCTCCCCCCTTTCCCCCAGCATACTACAAGTTGCGTACATTTAGCCTGCTATACTCCCCTCAACACCATTAATTCCGCCTGGGGCCTCGAATTGCCACAAGTACACAATTAAATTATTTTACCTAACCCAGTTGTCGCAACGTCAGAAAAACGTTGTACTAAAGTGTCCGACCGTAACCCTGGCTCCACGAATAGAAAACGTATAATACATCATATTTTGACCGTTGGGGGGGATTTATACCTCAAAATAATGCAATACAACAGGGGTTGAACTATGAACCCAAGCAACCCCCCTAACCTATCGAGCTCCGTGCATAGAAAACGTCTATATTACGATGGTTTCGTTAAAAACCTCGACGTGTTAGGTGAGATAACAGGTTGAGAGTGTAATTAGCCGGCCCAGCAGCTGGTTAT
>NC_091224.1:20950915-20993415 GCF_040958095.1 Procambarus clarkii
GCTTTGAATTCGTTTGGTCGAAGACAGGAAGCCTGGGTATATACTTCGATCCCCCCCCCCTCCCTAAGCCTGAACTACTGACACAAATCATTGCCCTAAATGACTTTCTCACTAATTATAATGATAATTATGACACTCTTATTGGTGACTACGAATATTCAGGCTCTTAGAATCATACGATGTCTTTGTCTGTCTGTCTTCCCCTTTCTGTCTCACTTTCTCATACACAGTGAGCAGACTTTGTGGCTTTATGTCTGCTGCCTGCACTCATCACCACCTCAACTCATCACCAGTCATCACAAGTCGTCTACCCGCATCACTACCACAATTCTTCCAGTTACCACCATAGCCACAACAATTTGTCTCCAGGTATCATCTCCAACTAACATCAAATCTCCCATACCACCACTACCATACACCACCACAACCGTAAATCATCTCCATGGTCACCATTACTGCCAGAACCCTTCAGCAATTTGACCAGACCACACACTAGAAGGTGAAGGGACGACGACGTTTCTGTCTTCCAGCAACACCACCACTAAGTCATCACCCAAACACCACCATCACCCCCCCCCTGCCCCCCCACGCCGTCCTGATCCCCCCCCCCCACTAACCATCCGTCAACTTCCCCCCCCCCCTCCCCCTATCCCGTCCTTGTCCGTAGCGGCGGCGGCGGTGGCGGTGGCGGCGGCGGCGGTGGCGGCGGCGGCGGTGGCGGCGGCGGTGGCGGCGGTGGCGGCGGCGGTGGCGGCGGTGGCGGCGGCGGCCGCGCCACCTCACGGGAACATTTTGAAGATTAAAATTGACAAAAGCCGCCCAGCCTCGTGCCTCTCCTTTACGAGCCATTCATTAAGCCCAAGGGACACATTAAAATTATGAGGATTCCGACCAACACCGCCCAGAGCCTCTCATTATTATTTTCTTCTCGTCTTTCTCCTTGTCAATATGAGAATGAGTTTTTTTTTTTTCGCCAGCTCGCGGAGTCAAAAATCCACCTGATGGGAGGGTGATTAGGCTGCTAAGACGCCAGTGGAGATAGGAATGGTGTCGACGTGGTTACCCGATGGGAATTTGGGTCTTCGGGCGTGATTCGGGTCTGTCGTCCTGGCCGGCGGGTGACAAATTTGTGTGGTCGGGGGTATATAACGTTATGCCCGCAGGCGTCACACGGTCGACACTCGCGTGTTAACCAGCTGCAACACCGGCTCATCTGGTCCTCCGGGGCGCTTCCACCCTTGCCGACCCGCCTCCGTCAAATGAAACTGACGAACACGGAGAGATTTCTCACGGCAGAATAGAAAATTATTCGCCTAAAATGAAGATTTCCACTACCTGGCTGTGTGGAGGAGCGGAGGCTGATGGGTGTACAAGGGCGCCTGTTAGCTGATTGTCCCCGCCGCTCGCCTCCCGCTACCTCCCACTATTATCACTCACTAATATTTTAAACCAGCATACAAGGTAATCAATAAACAGTTTTGACTGTGTGTGTGTGTGTGTGTGTGTGTGTGTGTGTGTGTGTGTGTGTGTGTGTGTGTGTGTGTGTGTGTGTGTGTGTGTGTGTGTGTGTGTGGTAATAGTAGTAGTACTAGTAGTAGTTAGTTACCTAGTTTAGGCGTGAACCCACTCTTTGACTTCGGGCGTGAACCCACTCTTTGACTTCGGGCGTGAACCCACTCTTGGACTTCGGGCGTGAACCCACTCTTTGACTTCGGGCGTGAACCCACTCTTGGACTTCGGGCGTGAACCCTTTTCTGGACTGAGGGACCTTCCAACCCACACATTGCAGGGGACCTTGCGGCTCTCTGGCTTCTTTGTCTTGTGACATATTTCATGTGTAGCCTTGCGGCGTTTGGGGGGGGGGGGGAATCTGAGTATATCTGGGATATATGCAGCACTTGACCATCCCCCAGGATGCCACCCCCACAACAGTCGACTAACACCCAGGATCCTAATCACTGCTGGGTGAACAGAGGCAACGGGTGTAAGGAGACTTGCCCATGCGTCTCGCCCTGCCTGGGATGTGTGTGCGGAGTGCTTGTGGGGTCACACGTAAATATTTGGACTGCCTTTGGTAAGGGACTCCACACTGCCTTTGATTTCAGAAGAAATTCGGTTGTATGACTTTGACAAGTGAAGGTGGTACAGTGGTAAAGTATGCGGTCGGCAATGCCTTGGTCGCAGGTTCGAGCTCACTTCACAGCCCTAGTGTATTTTCTCAATAATAATAATAATAATAATAATAATTCAAAATCGAATCATATTGCTCAATTTTCTTGGGAGTCGCATTGGCACAGTGTCACTTGGCACTTATATGCCAAACTCGACCCGCCCATGTTGGTCACGTACCCAAAAGTAATTATTGGGAAAAAACTAGGTGAAGCTAGTCCCAAGCGTCTGGCCCACAACCTCAGACAAATATATATATATATATATATATATATATATATATATATATATATATATATATATATGTCGTACCTAGTAGCCAGAACTCACTTTTTGGCCTACTATTCAAGGCCCGATTTGCCTAATAAGCCAAGTTTTCCTAAATTAATATATTTTTTCCAATTTTTTTCTTATGAAATGATAAAGCTACCCATTTCATTATGTATGAGGTCAATTTTTTTTTATTGGAATTAAAATTAACGTAGATATATGACCGAACCTAACCAACCCTACCTAACCTAACCTAACCTATCTTTATAGGTTAGGTTTGGTTAGGTAGCCGAAAAAGTTAGGTTAGGTTAGGTTAGGTAGGTTAGGTAGTCGAAAAACAATTATTTCATGAAAACTTGGCTTATTAGGCAAATCGGGCCTTGCATAGTAGGCTGAGAAGTGCGTTCTGGCTACTAGGTACGACATATATATATATATATATATATATATATATATATATATATATATATATATATATATATATATATATGCATACACACACACACACACAAAGCTATTTCATGGTAATAATTTAAACACTTCTTGTGATTGAATCCTCTCTCTCTCCGTTAACAAAATACTCACTATATGGTAAGTAAACAATTAGAGATGAGAAGTACACTGGAAGCTTCTGGACTGAAGCAGGAGATATAGAGAGCCACAGAGAGGGGGTAAGGAAGCAGAACGCGAGCTCAGGGATAGAAGCAGGAGACTCAGAAGAGCCACAAAGACGCAACACAATATTTGAGCAGCGAGAAAGGGGACGAAGAAGGTGTATGATTCACCAGAAGAGGTAGTCTAGGCTAACGCCATATTTCGAAATGATGAGATAAGCAAGAAGCTGAGAGTCATTATATTATTACAGTCATTATATTACATATATAATGTAATTATATAATGATCGTTATGTAGGCGAGGACCAGGTGCTGAATCTCATGTCTTGGTGAGTGTAAACACACACTCACACAAACATTTCAGGAGGTCTTCACCTTAGAGCAAGGAGAAATCCCAGAGATAAGAGAGGGAATAGCTAACCAGGAACCACTGGAAGACTTTGAGATTACCAGCGGGGAAGTAAGGAAGTGTTTACTAGAGTTGGATGTGACAAAGGCTATAGGCCCAGATGGAATCTCCCCTTGGGTTCTTAAGGAAGGAGCAAGAGAACTGTGCCTACCACTCTCCATAGTGTATAACAAATCTCTGAATCTGTACACCAGTTGATTGACGGTTGAGAGGCGGGACCAAAGAGCCAAAGCTCAACCCCCGCAAGCACAATTAGGTGAGTACAATTAGGTGAGTACACACACACACACACACACACACACACACACCATAAAACTACCCAATCACCAATCCCGGGCTCCCCTAGCCACTACTTCCCTAATGCAAAATTGCAAATTTTTATCTCGCCTGCCAAATTACAATTCACAGTTCCCTTTCGAATGGCCAATCCCGAATCACAAAGTCAAATTTCCAGCCTCAATCCAACAAGACCTCAAATACTTCCCCTCTTCACTACCAATCACAGGCTCAGTCCTCGTTCATTGGCCAATCATAACCTCCCTTTCTCGCTGGCTTCATAATTCACCATCCACAAACGGAAAATAAAAAAGCCCCTCTCCCCCCCCTTTCCCTATCAACCATCCAGACTCAAAAATTATAATACTTTTCCCCAACTATTGGTCGTACATAATAGGTTTTCTCCCCTAAAAAGCATCCAGGTCGTGTACTATTGAAATCCATCAAATAACATGCCACAAACTGACACAGTAACTACTCCAACACACACCTAACCACCCCTAGGTCTCAATAAGCAATTATAGGCCTAATTTCATTTTGGACCCTCTCGCCATTCTCCTCCTTAAGTAGATAACCTTAACTCTCTCTGCAGCTTTCTCTTCAAATCTAGTTTATCACTGTACTTTCTCTTACGTTATTAACTTCATTTACTTTATCTGAACTTCTGTTATCAGCCGTTTTTACTCCTTTCTCTTCATTCTCCCCCCTTTTTCAACTTCTCTTCCCATATCTTGCTTTATTTTCAACTTCTTCTCTCCCAACCACTTGGGCTGGACGGTAGAGCGACGGTCTCGCTTTATACAGGTCGGCGTTCAATCCCCGACCGGCCAAGTGGTTGGGTACCATTCCTTTCCCCCTTCCCATCCCAAATCCTTATCCTGATCCCTTCCCAGTGCTATATAGTCGTAATGGCTTGGCGCTTTCCCTTGATAATTCCTTTCCTTCACCTCTCTGCTATATCCAACAGTGTCATGCTTCCATTTTCACCTCTCGTAACTCCTCCTCCTCGCTCGCCTCCACAAGTCTTCCCTTTCCAGTGCCACCCCTTTTAAACCCCTCTCACATCTCCCTGTTCAATACACTCCCTTTTCACCCTTCTACTTCTTTTTCTCTGTCTCATTTCCCCTTCCCCGACGACCCCTCAATTTTTATCTCTTCAAATGCCTCCCCCTTCCTCTGTTCCTGCCCTGACCCGCCTCGCTCTCTCATGTTTTGCTTGGCTACAGTCATTAGTTTTATCCCTCCCCCAACCACCTCCACAACTACCCCCACCACCCCCCACCACCCCAACCAACACCACAACTACTACTACCACCACCACCACCACCACCATCACCACCACCACCACCACCATTCACCCACAACTACCACCGTTCCAATCACCATCACTATCACCAGATGGGAAAGGGAGAGAGGAGGACGATCTCCTAATCTTGAGGTTATCTTGAGATGATTTCGGGGCTTAGTGTCCCCGCGGCCCGGTCCTCGACCAGGCCTCCACCCCCAGGAAGCAGCCAGTGACAGCTGACTAACTCCCAGGTACCTATTTACTGCTAGGTAACAGGAGCATCAGGGTGAAAGAAACTCTGCCCATTGTTTCTCGCCGGAGTCCGGGATCGAACCTGGGACCACAGGATCACGCGTTAAGTGTTCTGTCCGCTGAGACACCGGATCCCATTAGCAGGCATCTACACCATAAGGGGAAGGCAGCAACAGGAATTAGAAGGATCTGGTAATGGATATGGTGCCAACACTCTCACCAGAGGCACACATAAACAAGATAACATCTGCAGCATGTGAGACGCTGGCATATATAAGAACATCGTTTAAGAAACTTAAATCAGGAGTCCTTTAAGGCAATCTATATAACATTCATCAGACCAGTACTGGAATATGCAGCAGTGGTGTGGAATCTACACATTGTGAAGCATAAAGCCAAAATTGGACATGTAAAACTATGAAACAAGATTGGTGCCTGAGCTAAGAAGGTTAAACTACGAGAATAGGCTAATGAAACTAAATCACACAACCCTTGATGACAGAAGGAACAGAGGGGATATGCTTACAACATACAAAATACCGAGGGGAATAGAAAAGGTGGACAAGGACAGCCTCTACAGACTGAGAGAAAACAGGACAAGAGGACACTGGTGGAAAGTGTGTGGTCTGGTCCACATACTTTAGCCACGTTATTGTGACTCCTCGCCTGCACACTGGTGGAAGCTGGAAATTGCAAATGAACCGAAGGGCCGTCAGAAAATACTCGTACCTTGTACGGGTGGTCAACAAGTGGAATGCTCTATAAGAAGTTGTGGAAGCCACCTCCATCCATAACTTTAAAGTCAAATTCGGCAAACATTTTGAAAGACAGAATAGTTAGGTTGTAACGTATCGGATACAAGGCTCGTAGTCGGGGCGTGAAGTACTAGACCTCACTCCCTCGTAGACACTAATAGGTAAGTACCACAACCACCACCGTCCTCTCACTACCACCATCATCACCATATCCATTACCCTTTCACTTCCGCCTTTTACTACCCACCCATCCCTTTTCCTGCTATCACCCACACTCCCATTTTTAATCTAAATATCCTTCATCTTTACAATTTCCCTCCCACCCTATTTTATTAGGCCTTTCTCTACCTAACTCTTATAAACTCTCTCCCTCATTCATCCATCAACTCTTTCCTTCTGTCCTCCCATACCCTCTTCAACCCATGTTAACCCTTATGTCCACAGGAAGAGAGAGAGAGAGAGAGAGAGAGAGAGAGAGAGAGAGAGAGAGAGAGAGAGAGAGAGAGAGAGAGAGAGAGAGAGAGAGAGAGAGAGAGAGAGAGAGGTGGTGCTTTCACATATATTCCTAAACCTCCTATCCTCACCTGTCCCTAACTCTGCCTATCCCTTATCCTGAATCTGGTGTACTGGACGACATCCTAACAATTTATCCAAAATTTGATTGTCCAGTTTAAAGAATAAAGAACATTTTTATATTATTTTTAAGTTGCATCTCTTATGAACCCATCCCTGCCCTTGTGTGGCAGTGCAAAATCGAAAGTTGATTTTACATATTCGTACATTAAAACATTCATTGTAACCATGATATATATGTGTTTCAGTCTACAGTTTAGACCTGTTGTCCTGTATATGACCCTCTGTCCTGCGTGACAGTGAATACCAGCATTATCCTCACTTTAATAAGACTTAATTGAAATCCTCAGATTAGGTAAAATTGTAATTAAATTTTGTCAATAAAGATGTTAATAATAATAATAATAATAATATAGTCTCTTCTGTTCCATCTCTCTTATTATAATACCCTCCTGTTTTTGCCAGTGTCTTCATAAATCCACCTCGCCTTTTCCATTAGTCTTTGGGTACCTATTCCATTTAACCCTCCCCCCCTTTTACCCTCTCCAATCCTAACATATTCCGTAACATTCTTTCCTGATTGAGTTTCCTCCACTCCTGATTCCCGTCAGTATTATCTCTTTCTATCTTTTTCTTTTTTTCATTTCTCTTTTCATTCCATGTTTCGCCAGAGGGTTCTAACAGTCCAGACCATCACTAGTTATTGTCTATCCTTCTGCATTACTTCGTGGATACATTCTCTTCTACCCACCTCAACCTCTATTCTCCTCTTTTACATTCCCTTATCCATTCGCCCATATCCTAATCCTGCATCTCCTCTCACCCCCCCCTTCTATTTCCTCATCGTTTCATATCCTTTCTTACAGCCCAACTCTACCCTACGACCAACCAACCTATCCAGCATCCACCACCATCCTTTGTACCACCCCTCCCCTCCCCTCCTATTCCTCTCCTTCACTCCCATTCCCTATACCATCCCCATGCTCTCCCCCCCCCCATCTCTTGCCCCTCTACCACCCACTTGCAGCATCCACCCGACATCTGCACAACCCTCATCTTCCTCTGGCGAGCATCCCTCGCCACTCCAGGAGATCAAAGGACAGTGAAACCATTTGCTGATCAGCATAGGCTAGTGAGCCGCTCAAGAGCCTCCACAGTGGTCCCAGTTGGTAGAAGCGACCTGAAGATAATGGGAGTCTTTCAATGGCACACACATGTTGCCCAACCGGTTCGACGGAGAGGTTTATGTCGCAGGTTTTACTTTGGCGTAATTATAATTAATTTGTCTTTTGTTGGGCGGTTTTGTTTATGGGGGAGCGAAAGGGAGGAAGATGAATGGAAAATCAATCAAATAAAAATTTATTATTCATAAATGGTTGTTTATTAATTACACGAGATACAATAACAGCAGAAATATGTGTGGTTATACATTGTTGTTTTGAGCGGGTGTTCTGAGAGGTTAAAGTCTAGACTTTATGTTCTTGCAGGGGTCGAGAGTCAGCTCCTGGGCCTCGCTTAAGCCACTGCTTCGTGTAAATCATTCCCGAATTGACTACTTTAACACTGAAGAAGGTGTTTCTAACATCTTTATAAATCATCTGTGTCGAAGTTTTCAAAGTCTCCTCGCTCTGCTGTTCCTAGATTTGAACAATGCCACTTTGTCTATTTTGTCAGTTCTTCTTGGGATCTTATATGTCGTTATCATGTCCTCCATTCCTCCATTTCTCTAGTGAGGGGAGGTTACGCTCCCTCAGTTTCCTGGCTGGTCAAGCTCCTCAGCCCGATCATTCCTCAGAGCTTAAATTCCTCAGCTCAGGGCCACACTGTTAAATATCTTTGGGCTCCATGCCAGGACTGCATATTCCTGAGTGGGTCTGATATAGGTTGCATATAGAGCCCAGACGACATCCTAGTTCAAGTTCCTGAAGACTCTATAGACGTTGGCAAGTGTGTTTCAGTCCAGGAAGAGATTCTCAAGATAGATATACTGTCTGGGAACTGTGTAGGAAGAGACTGTCTTGGAACATACAACCTATGCACCTAGTCTAAAAGGATAGTATAAAATGACACAGTTCAGGAAGCTACAGTCTATGGGTGACACAGTTTAGGAAGCTACAGTCTATGGGTGACACAGTTTAGGAAGCTACAGTCTAGTGTGACACAGTTTAGGAAGCTACAGTCTAGTGTGACACAGTTTAGGAAGCTACAGTCTAGTGTGACACAGTTTAGGAAGCTACAGTCTAGGGGTGACACAGTTTAGGAAGCTACAGTCTAGGGGTGACACAGTTTAGGAAGCTACAGTCTAGTGTGACACAGTTTAGGAAGCTACAGTCTAGTGTGACACAGTTTAGGAAGCTACAGTCTAGTGTGACACAGTTTAGGAAGCTACAGTCTAGTGTGACACAGTTTAGGAAGCTACAGTCTAGGGGTGACACAGTTTAGGAAGCTACAGTCTAGGGGTGACACAGTTTAGGAAGCTACAGTCTAGGGGTGACACAGTTTAGGAAGCTACAGTTTGAGCTGACACAATCTTCTCCTCAAATCCTTCCAAGTGTTATACAGTCATTTTGTTGACCAGACCACACACTAGAAGGTGAAGGGACGACGACGTTTCGGTCCGTCCTGGACCATTCTTAAGTCGATCATTCTCACAATCGACTTGAGAATGGTCCAGGACAGACCGAAACGTCGTCGTCCCTTCACCTTCTAGTGTGTGGTCTGGTCAACATACTTCAGCCAGTCATTTTGACTTCGAGTTTTCTCCTAATAATTTTTTACTTAATCTACTCGGTTAAAAATGAGATGTTTTACAGGTGTTCGATAGATTTTCTCATTATTTTCTTCAGATGCTCATAAAATTCTTTATGAACTGAACTCTATGTCTCTTTCCAAATTAGTCTACCTCTCTCATTATCCCTTTCCTCTTAACCTCTTTGGCTCCACTTCTCCTATTCTACCCTCTCGTCTCTCGTCTCTCTTCCCTATTCCTTTCCCACTTTCCACTCGCTTCAACTCCCTCACTCAATCCTTCCCTCTCTCAATGCTCGCCCCCTTCTTCCACTAAATGCTGCACCATCTACCCCCTTGCACTCTATGCTTTACAGCCTCCCCTTCCTCTTTTTCACTCAATTATCAACCCCTTCCCACTCTCCCTTTCAATGCTTTCTCCCCCTCTCCCTCACTACTCTCCCTCAGTCTCCCCTCTCCCTAGGAACAACATTAGCGTTTTTAGTCCGCATTTCTGCCCTCTCACGCATATTGTCGCACCGGAAGCTCATCTGGAGAGATGAATTTGGCCCAGCGTGACCCCCATTAAGGAAGTAAGGGGGTCCATGGCACAGTGAGACCTCCCATTAATGCAGTCCTAGGCACTGTGTTCCCCTATTATGACAACGACAGGTGTGTGTGTGTCTGTGTGTGTGTACATACACCTGCATGCTAGCGCAGGTGTGTCCGAACGTGTGTTTTCGATCGAGTAGTTATACGTGCATGTATAATTACACTTGCACGTTTATAATTACGCTGGTACGTATAATTTTGGCGTACATTCACACCAAAGCGACCGTTTGCGTACATAGTCGCTCATACAGGTCTACATACAAACACACGCACACATAAGGGTACATACATACATAGCCATACACACACAACACAGCTATGTAAATGCCCGTACGCCCGCAAGCACGCACGCACACACACGCAACAGAAATGTACACATCCCTTGATGTCACGCAAGCAATAACCGCTGCGTGTTCTCAAGTAATGTGCAAAACATGAGCACATGCGTGCGTGTGCGTGAGCCTGTGTGTGTGCGTGCATGAGCCTGTGTGTGTGTGTGTGCGTGAGCCCGTGTGCGTGCGTGTGTGAGTGACGTGGGGGACCAAGGACAGACCCACTCGCCTAGAAAATAGGAAAATATGGTTATAGCCGAATTATACACATTTTTGTTTCCCCCATTTACTCTGATTTCCCCTTCTCCCGACCCGTCTTCCCCTCACCCCGGTAGCCGGAACCGCCCCTCAAGGGGCCTTCTCCACCTCACCTTTTGTGTGTGTTTTCTATTTGAGAATTTACTTAAGGAAATGCAACGGGGTTGGAATGGGGTGGAGTGTGTTAGCTTGTAGCCCGGAGATGGCGAGGGGGGGTATGAACGAGGGGTGTAGAGAGGGCGAGGGGAGAGGGGGAGAGGGTGAGGACCAAAGAGAGGGGAGAGAGGGGAGTGGTAAGGAGGGGGTGAGAGGAGCCAGCCGTGTCCTCGTATGAATAATAATGGCCAGAAATCATAGTGATGTCTCGATGATTTCTTCTGGGTCCTCTGCCTCCCTACTTCCGTTATTCTCTCTCTCTCTCTCTCTCTCTCTCTCTCTCTCTCTCTCTCTCTCTCTCTCTCTCTCTCTCTCTCTCTCTCTCTCATCCTCAGCTTCCTCCATTCGCGCCTTTAAGCTGACGAATCAAACAGGTTTGATCTCTATATGAATGGAAATCTATGTCTGTCTGTCTGGCTGCTCGAGGTTGGAGGAAAGAGGCTTCGGGCCGGCCTCATCCCAGTCTTAACAGGAATTGTTGTCATGGTCTCAACATGGATGGGTCCGGGGTTGGCATCAATGAAAAGAGTGCCACACCAGAGCGCCCTATTCATTGATGCTAACGCTGAAGCACCCATGTTGGGCACGTACCCAACAGTGATTCCAGTTAAAATCCTTTAGGAAAGACTAGCCCAAAGCCTCTGTCCTCCAGACTTGAGTAGACATTTCTATTTATAGATATAAATATACAAAAACATCTAAGGATAATAACAAAAACTTTCAGACTAGACTCATTGCAAAGTGCATAATACTCACATATATCAACATTACTTTTAAACAACTCTTCAGCTTTTCAGAGGTAAGTGTTCATGCCGAAGATATAAAAGGTATTTTCTCTTATCACTTACAGCACAGAGTCGCTGGAAGAGGAACTGGTTTCTCTGCTCCCTCTTTGTTTCCTCAACCAGTTTCTCACCCAACTCCTTTAGATCATACCTGAACCTTTACCCAAGGAGCCAAGGGTTTCTTGAGCCTATTTGGAAGAATCTGTTGCAAAGTGATAGATTCTTGTTTCCTGGTTGTTTAAGTCTGCGTAAAAGTATCAGCACTACCACCTTCACATCCACTGTGGTGGAGATAGGTGTCGACACTGCCACCTTCACATCCACTGTGGTGGAGATAGGTGTCGACACTGCCACCTTCACATCCACTGTGGTGGAGATAGGTGTCGACACTGCCACCTTCACATCCACTGTGGTGGAGATAGGTGTCGACACTGTCACCTTCACATCCACTGTGGTGGAGATAGGTGTCGACACTGTCACCTTCACATCCACTGTGGTGGAGATAGGTGTCGACACTGTCACCTTCACATCCACTGTGGTGGAGATAGGTGTCGGCCAATATGTATACACATTCGTAATCACACACTACCTGTGAGGGCATTTAGAAGCAACCTCGAATGTGCACGTTAACGATTCCTTCTGTGCTGGGTAGCAGGTCGAAGCAAGACTTTCTTAATGATATCAGTGATTTGCTGCCATGCATTCTTTTACTCTCATATAAAACATATGAGACCAAGGAGGCTGTGATGGCCTGCTGATGCTCTTCAGCAGGTATATGCCCGGTCCTCACCATGTGCTTGGTGAGGACAGGGCAGCACTATGAAGGGATGTACCTTGTGAAGGTTGAGACAAGTGCTCAAGACGGGATTTAAGGGACAGACAACAGGAAATCCCTCCTGTATGAAGTACTATCACGAAGCTAATGGGAAATTACCAATATGAGGAGCTATAACACAGCCGATAAGAAATCACCAGATTGAGCTTCTCTCAAAGGTCAAACTCAACCACTTGGTCTGGACGGTAGATCGACGGTCTAGCTTCATGCAGGTTGGCGTTCAATCCCCGACCGTCGAAGTGGTTGGGCACCATTCCTTTCCCCCGTCCCATCCCAAATCCTTATCCTGACCCCTTCCCAGTGCTATATAGTCGTAATGCCTTGGCGCTTTCCCCTGATAGTTCCCTTCCCTTCTCAAAGGTCAATCTTTCCCGGAATCTGTCTCGACCAATAGTAATGCAATATTCGCCAAGGGTCGTTCTTGGCCCTTGCTGGGGTGGTTCTTCTCGACCACGACGGTCTCTGGGTCTCCAGTCCCGGTGCCTTCTTTTACCAACTTCGAGGTCAACACCGGGGCTGGAGCCCCTCGGGGCAGTTCGTTGTTGCCTTCAACCTCGTTCTAACAGTTCCTGCGACGGCGCTGGAACCAATCGTATTGGCGTTTGCTTTTCGATTGGAGACTTTCGGCGCCGTGGAGAGGAGGGGGAAACCTGCTGCTTGGGTGACAGCTTCTCCCCCGTATGAACCTACCCTGGCTTTGCGCCCTGGAGAAGCCACTCCAGACCGACAACCAGAGCGCAACTCCATAGTCTCCTGAGACTGATGGACGAAAAGAAAACTGCAATCATTTAAGAAAGCTGGTTGTAATGAAGATGCTACAAGAGCATCTCACTGAGTGTATCAGTGAATTTACGATCGTGAATTCCCATGGCAACATCCTATCCCACGCTCTGGCAAAACCTCTTCCGCTAATTTGCCAGCACCAGTGCACGAGAATAAGAGTAACAGTAAGGTTTTGTGCACTGCCTTAGGGATACGTGAACACAGTTCTATTGATTCCACGGACACCCTTCCAAGGACAGCCTTCCAAGGACAGCCTTCCAAGGACACCCTTCCAAGGACACCCTTCCAAGGACAGCCTTCCAAGGACAGCCTTCCAAGGACAGCCTTCCAAGGACAGCCTTCCACGGACACCCTTCCAAGGACAGCCTTCCAAGGACAGCCTTCCAAGGACAGCCTTCCAAGGACACCCTTCCAAGGACAGCCTTCCAAGGACACCCTTCCAAGGACAGGTATAATTAGCACTACTGGTCGTGTTAGTTATACAAACTGGTACTGTTATGATACTAGTCAAAGAGCTGATTAATAATGGGAGAATAATAAGTAATAATGGGAGAACCCCTTACCTTCTTCTCCCCGTCACTCAGGGAGAATGACGGGGAGAAGAAGGGAAGAAGGAGAGGCAGATGATAGGGGGAAATGGTTGAGAGAAGTTGGGCCAGTGTAGGGGAAATGAGTTGAAGGAGTTAAGGGGCAAGTGGAGGAAAGGTTTAGGGAATAAGAGACGAAGATCTTAGGGAGGTGAGGGCATCTGAAAATGGATGAGGTGAAAGGTAAAAGAATGATAGGTAATGAGAGGTGAGGCAAGGGATTGTTCTCCACCCTGTCATACTCACCAAAGAGGGAAGAGAAGCAAGGGAAGACCAGAGGTAAGACTAGGGGTAGAAGGGAGGAGGGAGGCAAGCAGGAAAGGGAGGCTTGGGGAGAGGGGAAGGAGAAGGAGTGAGAGAGACAGAAACACGTTACCTGAGCACTGTGAAACTTGCTAAATACATTTCTCATCACATATTCCCCCCCCCCCCCACTGGCCTGGCAGCTGTGAAATATAACCCCCATGCCTCAATACCTCAACATTACTCAAATGTAAGGTCTTTTGCGGAGATTTACACCAATTATGCATTGCCTTTCAATATTGTAATTTAAATGCTGCAATACAATGGGGCATAACAGTGTAAATTAAAGGACCATTACAATACCTTCCTGTAATTTATAGCCAATTTGCATTGGATATCAAAACTGTAATTTAAAAAGAGGTTTTACCGCTTCTTACAGTACTTGAAAGGCAATTGTAGTGTGCCTTTCAAGAGTTCAATTTAGAGTCCGCGTTACAGTGCCTCTCAATACAGCAATGTAAAGCTGTATTACAGCGGGCTACAATACCTGAAGTGAAACACTGTCTGCCCCCGACCTTCCCCCTCCCCCTCGTAAACATTAGCTGTCCTCGTGTGAATGTATTTCCACGGGTTATTGAGGGCAAAGATAATTCACAATACTGAGTTATGTTTGTGTTTGTGTTTGTGTGTGTGTGCGTGTGTGTGTGTTTGTGTGTGTGTGTGTGTGTGTGTGTGTGTGTGTGTGTGTGTGTGTGTGTGTGTGTGTGTGTGTGTGTGTGTGTGTGAGTGCGGGCGTGCGTGTGTATTTAGTATTTGGTGCCTGCAGAGTCGAGCTGTTAGCCCTTGGGCTCCGCCTTTCTAACCATCGATTGCTTAATGAACTGACTCCAGAACTATTTTTTTGTATTAAACCTACAATATAATAGAATGTTGGAGACGATGAGTCACAATAACGTGACTGAAGGTGTGATGACCAGACCACACACCAGAAGATGGTGAGACGACGACGTTTTGGTCCGTCCTGGACCCCCATCAAGTCGATTGTGATCAAGATCGAGACAATCAAGACAATCCTGGACCATTATCACAATCGACTTCATAATAGTCCTCGACGGACCGAAATGTCGTCGGCTCTCCCTCTCCATGGGCCAGATTCACGAAGCAGTTACGCAAGCACTTACGAACGTGTCCATCTTTTCTCAATCTTTGGCGGCTTTGTTTACAATTATTAAACAGTTAATGAGCTCCGAAGCACCAGGAGGCTGTTTATAACAATAACAACAGTTGATTGGCAAGTTTTCATGCTTGTAAACTGTTTAATAAATGTAACCAAAGCCGTCAAAGACTGAGGAAAGATGTACACTTTCGTAAGTGCTTGCGTAACTGCTTCGTGAATCTGGCCCCTGGTGTGAGGTTTGGTCATAAGAGAATGACATTTTATCTGTCTAAAGTTAGCTGAGACTTGCAGCTAAGCTCACCCAACTTTGCAGGGAGAATGGTTTGGGGTGCGGAACGAACATAGGTTGGTCGTCGGGGTTGGCCCAAGTTAAATGCTTTAGAAAATATTATCAATTATAGAGACCCGTCCCATGCCATTTTCTTGGGGGTCAAGTGTATGAAATATTTGGTGTGATTTCCCTAGAGTTTTAAGTGATCGTAATAATATTTTTTAAGAGATCTACATAGTTAAAATTTAATATACATAATAAAACTGTTTTCTAAGAGGCGGAGAAGGGGAGGACGAAGAGGGGATGGGACAAGGGGATGAAGATGAGAGGGAGAAGGCGGAGAAATGAAGAGAGGTGAAGGGGGAGGGGGGGGGAAAGGTGGAAAGAGTGGGGAAGAGACCCAGATGCAGCCGTGTGCCCCTCTTCCTTATCTGTAAATGGAAATATCTTTTCGAGGTTGGAGATGGGAGGGTAGGGGGAGAGAAAGGACGAAGAGGGGGGAGATGGGAGGGAAGAGTGGGTGGGGGGAGAGGAAGGAGGGGAAGGGGAAGAGGGAATGTGGAGAGAGGGGAAAGGAAGAGGGGTGGAATGGGGGGTGAGTGAAGGCAGAATATCCCGGGCACTGCCCGGTACCTCATGTTTACTATCTCTCTCTCTCTCTTTCTCACACACACACACACACACACACACACACACACACACACACACACACACACACACACACACACACACACACACACACATCCCAAGGATGCAGCCCCACACAAGCTGATGAACGCCCAGGTACCTTTTGACTGCTAAGTGAACATAGTCATCAGGTGAAACTCTACTCTTTTGTTTCTGCCTCGGCCAGGATTCGAACCCGGATCGGTGGACTGCGTATCTCCTGCACAGTGCGTGTGTGCGCGCAAATGAATGTGTGTGTAATAAATTCATATACAACAGTTGATATAACAATTCGTCATTGTACAATATATAGTGTCTACACTCCATTGTTTCTTGAGCAAATTATAACATTACAGTTTAGCTAAGCAGCCGACAAGGGCGTAACCATCGCCGGAATAGCAGACCAGTGTTGTCCGCCAATGACCACTTCACCCAACCTCTTGCCCTGGTCGGTAGAGCATCGGCCACGCATCTTGCAGGGTCGGGAGTTCGATCCCCGACAGTCCAGGTGGATTGGTTCAATACATTCGCCTCATCCTCACATCCCTTGTCAATATCCTCAGTCGTAATGTCATGGCAAATTCTCCTAGAGAATTACCGTACCTAACCTTCTTCCGTTCGATAGCTCATAAATCTCCTTCCTGAATGCTTCTTCACTTCTCCAAGCGTCTTGACTTGCAGCTCCGTGTGGCCTAAATATCACCTTACGACAACCGACAAAATTACACGTAAAAGGTAATTCATGACTGTTGGGTCGAGCCTCGTGCAGGAGTGGCTGGTCCGGTGGCACTCGCAGAGTCGTCGGCGTATTTAAACAGCAATTCACCTCGGCCGAATGCGGCTTCATTTGCATATCCAGGAAGACTTGGTAGAGATGGCATTGTTTAGTGACCGTCAGGTGTATAGCTTGGCTAACTGGACACCCCCTCCCCCCTCTCCTGCCCCCCTTTCTTTCCCAACAGTTCACAGTACCCTCTTTCTCAATGCTCTCACATATGTGGCATTTTCTCCTCCCTTTCATCTCATTCTCTTTATCTACAAACCCCAGATGTCTCTCTTTCCTTCTCTAATTCCACCCTTGTATTTATTTTTCAATTTCTCAAGACAACAGCTGCATGCCTTTTTCGCACCTCTCTCTCTCTCTCTGCCCAACCACTTGGACTGGACGGTAGAGCGACGGTCTCGCTTCATGCAGGTCGGCGTTCAATCCCCGACCATCCAAGTGATTGGGCACCATTCCTTTCCCCTCCATGCCCCATCCCAAATCATTATCCTGACTCCTCTTCAAAGTGCTATATAGTCGTAATGGCTTGGTGGTTTTCCCTGATAAGTCCCCCTCTCTCTCTCTCTCATTCTCTCTCTCTCAAATCCGCCGATATTCTTCACTCTCCCACACTCTCCCGAGGCCCTCTGGCTCTCCCCCTCCCCTGATCTTGTGTAATGGAGCGTGGAGCGTGATCTTCCAGCGGGGTTGCCCAAGTTATCATTTTCTCCGACTTCATATTTAATGGCTGGTGTCCCTTCCCTGTGTCGTGGCCAGCTGTTCTGGGCCCCGGCACCACGCCCTCTTCCCGCGGGCTGCTCTCACCAAGATGCTATACGTATGTGAGGCATTCATTTACTGAAGAACTCACAGAGGGCCCGTAGATGTTACACTGACAGCCCGTAGGCGTCACACTGACAGCCCGTAGGCGTCACACTGACAGCCCGTAGGCGTCACACTGACAGCCCGTAGACAGCATATAGATGCCCCAGATATGCCACAGTGGCAGCAAACATATGGTTAAAGTGCTAAATTATCAACAACATAAGTGAATAAAACATTAAAACAAAAAAGTTTTTTTTTTTTTGGCAGGGATATTCGTGCGCGGGCCCTAAGCCTCTGGCTGGCCCACTGTGCGGGCCCTAAGCCTCTGGCTGGCCCACTGTGCGGGCCCTAAGCCTCTGGCTGGCCCACTGTGCGGGCCCTAAGCCTCTGGCTGGCCCACTGGGCGGGCCCTAAGCCTCTGGCTGGCCCACTGGGCGGGCCCTAAGCCTCTGGCTGGCCCACTGTGCGGGCCCTAAGCCTCTGGCTGGCCCACTGCGCGGGCCCTAAGCCTCTGGCTGGCCCACTAAGTGTTGCTTGTTTCTGTTTTACTTGGGCGGAGTATGAGTATTTATGACTCGTATGGTCGCTTCAGTAAGATGTTTTGTCCCATGTGTTTAATTTCAAAAGTGTCTTCTGTTGAATCTAAGTTGAAATCTTAATTTGTGTCTGTCCAGTGTGTTAGATAAGGTTCCAGTGGTCTGTTGTGGCTGTAACTGTGCACTGTGTTAGATAATGTTCCAGTGGTCTGTCGGGCATGTCTCCACAGTGCTGACATTTCCTCTCATCTTCCGGAACCTGTAAACCTATTCCCCCCATGCACATGGGTATCCCCGCCTGATGCGGTGTAAGTGTACTTCTGTTGTTCTACTGCTCCCGTTCATCACAATAAGTGGTTCGTAAACAAAACAGTGTAGACACAAGATATCAATTACCCTCACCCGAGGTAGTCACTCTTGATGCTCTAACAAAGTTTTGGATAAGAATTAATAACAGAGGTGACTATATATATATATATATATATATATATATATATATATATATATATATATATATATATATATATATATAAATATATAATATATATATATATATATTCGGTTCATATGAAATGTTATGTAATATACTGTCATTATTAGGAGCACAATATGTATGTTCGCTGATATTTCGTCACTTGTTATTAATATATATATATATATATATATATATATATATATATATATATATATATATATATATATATATATATATATATATATAATCATGGCAAAATGAACCCAAAAGCATTAATGTCACTGAAAAATGATCTTAGAAATGAAAAATTTAAGGACACTCGGCGGTATAACCCATAAACTGGGCGCAGAAATATAGTCGAGCCATCCATAAGCCTTCGTTCGATTCCCTGCGATCGTTCAGAAGATAAATGTGTCGTACCTGCCCCGGCCGGCCCTCCTCCCCCCAAGCCCGAGCCCCAGAGCTGCAATAAGAGATTAATACCCCCCCCCCCCTCCATAACTCTGTCTTGAGGGCTCTTCTAAAAAACACATTCTTCCCTCTCTCAGCCAATTTTCGAAAGCTAGTCGAAACCTCCCGAAATATGATCCACTTAACTGTTAAGCCTCTTCAGATTCCATGTATTCCGCATCAATACCTTCCTGGGAGCTGGCAAGCCTCGGTCAAATGTGCCGAGGGGTAATTATTGAGCAGGTTGTTGACGACGGCACGAGGGCGGACGCGTATCTTAAGAGCTTCTTAAGTCCCCTCGCTAAAGACGACCTCGGTAAAGCTCAATAAATACTGCCAATGGCCGGCCAACAGCCTTTATATTCTCCTCCACAATTTACTGATCTCTTTTACTTCTTTCCTCTTATTAAAAATCGCGTCAAAGATCAAGTCTGAAAGGAAAACTGGCCACATTTTTATTTTCCATCTTTATATTTTACTGGTTTATTTGATTCAAAGTTTATTTCAATCGATATTTGTACAAAACACAAACACTTAAGTCTTATATTTACTCGATGTAAATTTATCTCATGTATGTTTTTTTTTATATATTTACTTTAATAAAAATTACTTGTTTTACCATCAGAAATTTTGTCAATATGGGTCTTGAAACGCATATAAGCTAATATAAATACACAATAACACCAAACACCAACACATACTCATCCATACGCACATTATAACACGAATAAAAAGAATAGCATCAACGTGAGACCAGTACTAGAGTATGCAGCGCCGGCATGGTGCCAACACATCACCAAACACAAACGAATATTAGAAATCTGTCTGGAGGCGCTAGACAGTCTGCTGCAAAACTGGTACAGGAATTATTACCTCTCAAATAGCTAATAA
This sequence comes from Procambarus clarkii, assembly GCF_040958095.1. NCBI lineage: Eukaryota > Metazoa > Arthropoda > Malacostraca > Decapoda > Cambaridae > Procambarus > Procambarus clarkii. The sequence goes on from NC_091224.1 coordinate 20,970,894, forward strand.
TATATGGCGCTAGATAACTTGAAATAATTACCATACCGAATAAAATTAACTTAAAACACAAATTAAACTTACAAACAAGAACCAACATGGCTTTAGGGAAAGGTAAATAATGCCTGACGAACCTATGGAAGTTCTCAGGAAATGTTGATGATCGTCAGACTGGAGGAAAAAAGGGATGCGGGTACTGCATTTATATATAATGTTGAAGAAGCCTCTTGTCTGTTTCCCCCATACAAGGTACTAAGGTGAGGAGAAAGTTAAAACTGTCCATAATCGTTGGTTATCCTCCCATCAAAACTTCAATAAAGGAGTAAAAATGCATTAGTTTTTGTGGATCAGTATGCCCAATTGTCCTTGGAAAACATTAGCTACGATGGGTAGGCGTCTACTCCGGTAAGAGTAGAGTCATACGGAGAGTCAACGTTACTGGACGATGCAAAACTAATTGAAATTTGGGACATAAAGATTTGTAAAACACTCTATACAGGCTCTAAGTAGGCTATACAGTAGCTCTAAGAAATGACTACAGGAATCCAATACAAGCAAATATAAGATTATTAAAGTGGGGAACAAGAGCAGGAGCTCAACCCTGTAGCCCCCTCCAGTAGAAGCGAGGACACTCACACCACAAAACAAATTCAACACCAATCAGATTCACAAACAAACGTCATTAAACAACATTTGACTCTCAGTGTCCACAGATCCACCCATATTCTGCCGTATCTGGGAGGACGAAGGGATGGGAAAGCGAGGGCTGGGTAGTAGGGGAAGAGGGAAGGGAGAGAGGGGGAGAGGGAAGGGAGAGAGGGGAAGAGGGAGGGGAGAGAGAGAGGGAGGGAGACTTCGATGATAACGAGTCGTGATTCCCTGCTGACTGTTATATGGGCTTTTGAGTATCTGTGATGACCAAGAACATATGTCGAAGTGTCGGGGGGAATCACAGAGGGGAGGGAACGCGTAGGCAAGAGTGTGAGGGGAAGGGGAGGAGGCAAGAGAGGGGAGAGAGGGGGGGGGGGGGAAGGAAATGTAGGACATGCAGGAAAGGGAAAAGAGAGATGGTAAGAGACGAGAAGGACATCACAGGGGGTGAGGAAATGGGATAGGGGGGACATGGACGGGGAATGTAATAGGGGTGACATGAAACATGAAGGAAATGGGTTAGATGGGACAGCGAAGGAATGGTGAATGGGTCTTGGGGATATGGAGCATGTGGCCAACAGGACGTGGAACAGTAGAACATGGGACAGGGGACAAAGACCATGTAGGGAATGGGACACAGAGCAGAGAGAAACCGGAAAAGGAAGACATGGAACAGGAGAACATAGAAAAATGAAGACATGGATCAGGAGAACATAGAAAAATGAAGACATGGAACAGGAGAACATAGAAAAATGAAGACATAGAACAGGAGAACATAGACAAATAAAGACATGGAACAGGAGAACATAGAAAAATGAAGACATGGAACCGGAGAACATAGAAAAATGAAGACATGGAACAAAAAAGGACTGGAATAGGAGAGATAATGATGATAACAGGGAAGAACAGGCACAGGACCTGGAAAAGTTCAACACGAAATCAAATAGAACAATGACAAGGGAAAGACAAGCTCAGAAAAAGGAAAGGATGAATGAAGATGAAAAAAAACGATCACTTCTTGGCCGGGGTCAACAGGGGGTGTCAAGTCCACTGAGTGCCAAGGTCAGTGACTGTCAAGCCCATTGAGTGCCAAGGTCAGTGACTGTCAAGCCCATTGAGTGCCAAGGTCAGTGACTGTCAAGCCCATTGAGTGCCAAGGTCAGTGACTGTCAAGACCACTGAGTGCCAAGGTCAGTGACTGTCAAGGCCACTGAGTGCCAAGGTCAGTGACTGTCAAGCCCATTGAGTGCCAAGGTCAGTGACTGTCAAGCCCATTGAGTGCCAAGGTCAGTGACTGTCAAGCCCATTGAGTGCCAAGGTCAGTGACTGTCAAGCCCATTGAGTGCCAAGGTCAGTGACTGTCAAGCCCATTGAGTGCCAAGGTCACTATGTCATAAACAGTGTCAAACTCACAAGCCAATGAATTTCAAGATCAATACGTGTCAAGGACACTGCTTGTCAAGGCTATCGAGTGTCAAGCTATCTGGCCGCCAAGATCACGGGATATCATGTTCAGTATGGCTATCTCAGCTCCTCCGGGCGGGAGAAAATGACTAGGACATAACAGAGCCATACATCCTAAGGCACGACGTAGCCAAAACGTTCTTTTTACGCTGTATAAACATTCAACACTGTTGTAAATGTGTATATGTGTGTGGTTGTTGAGTTATATACGCCGTAAAGAGGCCTGGCGGTGGAATGGGAGGGAGGGAGGGAAGGAAGGGAAGGACCAGCACCAGAGATGGAACGGGGGTGAGGGGGGGGAGGAAGAGCTGGTGAGAGTAGTGTGACTGAGGAGAAGGCATAAAAGAAAGGGGGAAATGAAATGACGTTAACTCGTCAAGGAAAGTGGAAGATGTGGAAGAGGAGGAGGAAGGCGGAGGAAAAGTAGGAGGAGAATGAGGGAGTGAAAAGGGTGACGGAAAAGAGGTAGGATGGTTATGTATACACAGATACAATTATACATCATTACACTGTATAACATTACACTGTATAAGTATACAGGTGATAGGTCTGGGCCCTCAATCCTTGACAGCTGGTAACGAGGACGATGATGAGGATATGATGATAATGATGAACATGATGATAATAATGTAGATAGTGATTACGAAGATGATAGTGTTGACAGAAGAGAATCTGTAGGAAATGGTCGATTGAGGAAGAGAGATGACGTGGACCACGATAAGGAAAAGGGGAGTGACGGAAGGGGGAGATAGAGAGGGGATACGAACCAGGAAACAAGACGAGAAAAACGGAAGGGGAGGGTGACAGGTGGAGGGAAGGGGAGGCTGACAGGTGTAGGGAAGGGGAGGGTGACAGGTGTAGGGAAGGGGAGGGGATACAGGTGTAGGGAAGGGGAGGCTGACAGGTGGAGGGAAGGGGAGGGTGACAGGTGTAGGGAAGGGGAGGGTGACAGGTGGAGGGAAGGGGAGGGTGACAGGTGGAGGGAAGGAGAGGCTGACAGGTGGAGGGAAGGGGAGGGTGACAGGTGGAGGGAAGGAGAGGCTGACAGGTGGAGGGAAGGGGAGGTTGACAGGTGGAGGGAAGGGGAGGCTGACAGGTGGAGGGAAGGGGAGGGTGACAGGTGGAGGGAAGGAGAGGCTGACAGGTGGAGGGAAGGGGAGGGTGACAGGTGGAGGGAAGGGGAGGGTGACAGGTGGAGGGAAGGGGAGGGTGACAGGTGAAGGGAAGAGGAGGCTGACAGGTGGAGGGAAGAGGAGGCTGACAGGTGAAGGGAAGGGGAGGGTGACAGGTGGAGGGAAGGGGAGGCTGACAGGTGGAGGGAAGGGGAGGGTGACAGGTGGAGGGAAGGGGAGGGTGACAGGTGAAGGGAAGAGGAGGCTGACAGGTGGAGGGAAGAGGAGGCTGACAGGTGAAGGGAAGGGGAGGCTGACAGGTGAAGGGAAGGGGAGGCTGACAGGTGAAGGGAAGGGAAGGCTGACATACAGAATGAGAGAGGGAAGGGGAAACCGTCAGATAAGAACAAGGGAAGAAGGAATCAAGAGAGAAAAGGTAAATGGAAACATACCGACGAATGAAAGAGCTGGAGGGAAAGGAAAATAGAAAAGAGAAAATTACATTCAGTGATAAAACAATAACGACAACAGTGTCGAAAAAGAATAGGCAGACAGTACAGAGGCGGAATAGGTAGAGAAAGGACGACATAAAAGGAATAGGCAAAGAGGATGAACTTGAGGGACGGACGGACGGACGGACGGAAGGAGGGTGGTGGAAGGAACGGAAGTCAGCTGTCGATGGCAGTAGAGGAGGGAGCAGGCGACACTTCGTCAGGCGAACACAGTAGTCACACAGTAGACGAGGGAGCAGGCGACTCTTCGCCTGGCGAACACAGTAGTCACACAGTAGAGGAGGGAGCAGGCGACTCTTCGCCTGGCGAACACAGTAGTCACACAAACGCCAGGCGCCCATCACCCGAAGCGGGAAAGAAGATGGAGAGGAGGAGGAGGAAAAGCCAAGATTCATATTCAACACACACACACAGATGGTCTGAGAAGTGGCTACGGGAATTTAACACGCACAAATGCAAGGTTACGAGGAATTTGATGCGAGCGAAACATCAAATACAGAACAGAATGAAAGGAAGGCAAATTGCCACAACTTGAAAAAAGAAATAGACTGGAGAAGACACAACTCCAAATCTAACATCAGGGTTACACATCTACAGAATAACATCAGCAGCGTATGTCAAACTGATAAAGGTGACGATAAACTTCAGGAACTAAGAAAAAGGACCCTTCCCGAGGGCTGTATACATGCCATGTGCGACCAAACCTTAACTACTCTGCCCCCACCATCAAACTCCTACCCAAAGAAATAAAAAACAAAACTAGAAAAAGTCCACTGAACAAATCTACAAGGGCCGTGACGAGGATTCGAACCTGCGTCCGAGAGCATCCCAGACGCTGCCTTAACCGACTGAGCTACGACATAGTCAAAAAGAGTTGAAGCCGAAGTTCTACTGAACATACTGGATCCTGCAGCCTCTGTGTGTGTACAAAAAGTCTAAAAATATGCAATAATGTTCGCACTTAACCTGAGGGGAATGAGCTGTGAAGAAAGACTTAAGGAACTGGAGCTCCCTACGCTGGGGGAAGGAAAGAATAGAGCAGATATGATAACGTACAAGACGCTAAGGGGAACTGACAAAGCAGACAAGGAAGCAATACTCAAAGTGAGGAACAGCAGAACGAGGGGGGACATAATTGGAAACTGGAAATGAAAATGAGCCACAGAATGTCGCTCTTCCGTTTAAGAGTCGTAAATAAATGGCGCGAACTAAATGAGGAAGTTGTCCAGAATTCGATACACAGTTTTAAAACTAAATACGATAAGAAAAACAAGTGAAAATGAGTGTATTGAACTACACTGATGGACGATAAGCAATGTTTCCAAACAAATTGTTTAACCCTACAAGCACATACAGGTGAGTACACACACACACACACACATCTTGGGGGCTGGGTGGCCGAGTGGACAGCGCTATAGACTCGTGATCCTGTGGTCCCGGGTTCGATCCCCGGCGAGAAACGATGGGCAGAGTTTCTTTCACCGTATGTCCCTGTTACCTAGCAGTAAATAGGTACCTGGGATAGATAGGCAGTAATAGGTCAGCTGTCACGGGCTGCTTCCTGGTGTGTGTGTGTGTGTGTGTGTGGTATGGAGAAAAAAAATAGTAGTAGAAACAGTTGATTGACAGTTGACAGCTGCTCTTTCGGCGGGCCGAAAGAGCAGAGCTCAACCCCCGCAAGCACAACTAGGTGAGTACACACACACACACACACACACACACACACACACACACACAAACACACACGTCTATAACCATTACGTCTAACGTCTTAGAGGTCAAGGAAGGCCTCTCGTCTCCCCCTTCCCGGGTCATCCGGCTGTTCCCTCGGTGACCGGAAACACACTGGAGCCGTAAGAGTCAGCGCCGCTTCCTCCGGATTCTTATCCGATCAGTCCAGACTTATTATCCTCGACTTATCCGACCTCCCCCACCCTTACCCCTCCTCCCCTACATACGGATATGGAATCGATAGCCATATTACACTGACTTAGGGAAGATAGGGTTGGTTGTGGTCGTGTGTGTGTGTGTGTGTGTGTACTCCCCTAGTTGTACTCACCTAGTTGTGCTTGCGGGGGTTGAGCTCTGGCTCTTTGGTCCCGCCTGTCAACCGTCAATCAACTGGTGTACAGGTTCCTGAGCCTACTGGGGTCTATCATATGTGTGTGTGTATGTGTGTGTGTATGTGTGTGTGTGTGTGTGTGTGTGTGTGTGTGTGTGTGTGTGTGTGTGTGTGTGTGTGTGTGTGTGTGTGTATGTGTGTGTGTGTGTGTGCGTGCATGCGTGCGCGAGCGCTCATGTGCTTTTTCTGACATCCTGTGCTTCAGTTGTCTCAAGTCCCTCACTCCGGTCTTCCTAGCTCCAATCAAAGCTACTTTGTCAACTTGAGTCAATTTTCCATAGAGTCTTGCATGTAGTTGTGTCCGTACATTATCTGTCTTCACTTCCAATGTGTTGTGGTTCAGCTTTCTCAATCTTTCCTCGCGGCTAAACCATTCAGCTTAGAAACCAGCCATGTTGCATATCGTCGGACCCTTTCGAGCTTGGACTTGCCCTTTGTTCCATGCCGGGGCTGCATATTCAAGCGTTGGTCTTACGTAGGTTTTGTATAGGGTATGGAAGGCTCCAAGTTTCTGAAGGCTACACGGACGATGGTCAATGCGCCGTATGCTGCTGACGTTAGTCCTGCTGAGTGCTTCTGGCGTAAGATTAGGCGTTATGTCTGCTCTCAGATCTCTCTCTCTCTACTTTTTTTTATGCAAGAAGCTGTCATTATTCAGCCGGTACTGTTGTAGAGGTCTTCATTCCTTACACTACACTACACTACACTACACTACACTACACTACAATCCACTACACTACACTACACTCCTGTGTAGTGTAGTGATTTTTGTCTTCACTCCAGTTGCAATCCTTATAACTTTGCTTATGGCTGGGTTACATTTTTTAGATCACTTCTGGAGTGTATCCAGATCCCAATTCCTGCTCCAGTTTAGATTGGACTTTTGTATAACTATGTGTTGTATTATGTGAATAACTTTCATGTTGTAAATACATGTTGTTATGTGAATAACTTTCTAATTGTCCATTACGTACATACATGAACAATTAGAAAGTAGAATTTGGTGCTGTTCATTTTTAGAGAGTCCGTAAAAAATAAAGCTAAAAAAGCACATTTAAATATTCCCAGGCCTAGTATAGCACATATACATGTAGTATATTAGGCCTCTGATAGCGTGTATTATTAGGCCGGGTTCTTTTTCATACAAGTAGCAAGTTAGGTCAACACAAATGCGAATATGTTTGAATGGGTCCCAAGCCAATATGCAACAGTGTGGTCTAGTGGTTAAGGTGTCTGGTACGGCAAGGTGCATAGTGCTCTTGGTTGTCTGGGTTCGAATCCTTCTGGGATGTGGAGTTTTCAGTTATTTATATATTTATATATATATATATATATATATATATATATATATATATATATATATATATATATATATATATATAATATATATATATATATAGACACGAGTTTATTCTCATGTTCCTGTACAGTTTTGAACTGCACGGGATAAGTTGGTACAGTGACCCCCCCCCCCCTCGCTTCTTTCAGGTCTGCGTTCGCTCCCCCGATTCTCCAAGTGATTGGGTATCATTCCTTCTCTGCATCTTATCTAGGTTCCTTGTCCTCATACCTAAGAGTCACATAATCATACTGATTTGGCGCTTGTCCCCTTGCTATGATGATCATCATGCTGCTATCATGATGCTATCAGTATCAAGAGTGGATCTACACCAAGCTAGTTCCTCTTAAACTGAGTGGTTCCAGCTGTCATTCCATTCAGAAACCCGCTTCTTCCAAGATCATGTATTTCCACACCCAACTCTTTTTCCCTCTTGCTAAAATCGACTTAAGCCTCTCCCATGACCGCAATCTTCTAAACCCAATCTTTTCCAATTCCATTCCATTCCATCCCAGGCCTTTCCAGTTCCAGGCACTATTCCCTTCCCAGGAGATTGGTATTAGGAGTTTTTTTTTGTACCTTTCTCAAACCTTAAGATCCAACATTCATCTTCTTGCGGTCGGTTCCAGAACCGTAATTTTATTTCCAGTATATTCCCTACACACACACACACACACACACACACACACACACACACACACACACACACACACACACACACACACACATATATATATATATATATATATATATATATATATATATATATATATATATATATATATGCAGAAAAACCACATTTGAAAAATAGAGAATGATTAACGCGTTTTCGGCTAATTCGCCTCCATCAGAGCAAAGCAGAATGAAGGTAGAATCCTTCATTCTCCTTTGCTCTGATGATGGGGAATTAGCCGAAAACGCGTTAAGCATTCTCTATTTTTCAAATGTGTTTTTTCCGCATACTTGGATCAATGTTTTTGTGATCATTGTTATATATATATATATATATATATATATATATATATATATATATATATATATATATATATATATATATATATATATATATATATATATATATATCTGTTTGGCCAATATAGAACTTATTACAATCATATTACAATTATAGAACCTATTACAATCAATTACAAATTATTGTAATACGTTCTATGTTGGCTAAACAGGTAAACAGGTCATACCCAGCCACTCTTTATCAAGCAGAGTTTCGAGTCGAGTAAACCCAACTCAAGTCAAGCAGAGTAGTCAAGCAGAGTAGTCAAGCAGAGTAGTCAAGCAGAGTAGTCAAGCAGAGTCAAGCAGAGTAGTCGAGTAAATTTGATAAAAAAGTCCTCCTTTTCCATTCCCGACAAACTTCTCTCTCTCTCTCTCTCTCTCTCTCTCTCTCTCTCTCTCTCTCTCTCTCTCTCTCTCTCTCTATTCTAGTCCCTTGCTTCTCCCTCACCCTATTTTTTCTCTCCCAAAATACTCCCATCTTTCACTCCCTTCCACACCCTCGCTCCCCCCACCCCCTTTTCCAGTTTCGACATACTCCCATTCTCTTTCTTCCACCCCCCCCCCCCCCCCCCCCCCCCGCCTCCCTCCATCCCTTTTCTAGTCTCGACATACTCCCTTCACTCTTCCAGACCAATCCAGACTACGCTCCTCCTTCCCACCCACCCCCTCTTCCACCTTTCCCAGACAAGACAACTCGAGCCCACCGACGCATCGGGAATCAATGCAGCTGTGCTTTTTGCTCTTCCAACCTGTTTTTTTCGGCATTATTATTATTTTTTACTCTAAAGCAACATCAAAGGGAAGAGGAGCTGAAGGAAAAGATGAGCAAAGGAATACAGAGTAAAGATGGCGAGAAGGAATGGATAAGTCGGATAAGTGGATTGGGAAACTTTAGATAGAATTTGTTAGGCAGGCGAGAATGATTGGACAAAGTAAGAGAGAATTGGAAAGCTGAGGAAGAGGATTGTGAAAGCTTGAGACGAACATTGGGAAAGGTGAAGAGAGGTATTGATAAAGCTGGGAAGGAGGATTGGGAAAACTGTGGAGAAGGATTGAAAACCCTGAACGATTTTAAATACGAAAAATAAGAGATGAAAAGCTTAAGAGAAAGGAAAAGATGATTGGAAAAATTAGAAAGGATTCAAAAAGTCAAATAGTAGAGTTGAAAGAGAGCTTGAGAAGATTGGATAGGCAGGAGAGGATTGGATCCTTGCAAAGATCTTACAATATCACGTTAAAGGCACACAGCATCACACACAAAAGTATACTTAGTCATACAAAAAAGGTATCAATATCATACAAGAAAAGGTATCACTATCATACGAAAAAGAATAAATTATACAAAAAACATGAATACATACAAAAATAGCACACATTATCATACAAAAATTATACACTGTCAGACACAAAAGCATTCATGAAACAAAAATCACACATATCCAACCAAAAAAACATATAATACAAAAAAGCATACGGCATTAAAAATATATATATATATACATCATTCAAAAACCAAACATATCCTCAAAAAAACTAACATTACCACACAAAACTTGGGATCTTCTTGAGGTTATCTTAAGATGATTTCGGGGCTTAGGGTCCCCGCGGCCCGGTCCTCGACCAGGCCTCCTTGTTGTTACCCCCTACCTCCCTCCAGGAATCAGCTCCGTAACAGCTGTCTAACTCCCAGGTACCTATTTACTGCTAGAACAGGGAGGGCATCAGGGTGAAAGAAACTCTGCCCATTTGTTTCTGCCTCAGCCGGGGATCGAACCCGGAACCTTAGGACTACGAATCCCGAGCGCTGTTCACTCAGCCGTAGCCAATCAAGTCAAACTATCTACAGCCAAACGAGCAAACCATACCTCGTTAGTGGTGCCACAGCCTTAGTGCCATTTCCCCTGGCACTCAACAGTCAGTCAACCCGTCCTAATACGTCGCATTTCTTTACGGAATCGATTAATCTGTTACAAATGCGTATACATATTCTAAACCTTCGTAATGTTGACGTTTTCTATGCTTCGGTCCCCCGATAGGTTAGGGGGGTTGCTTGGGTTTGTACGTTTCTGGATAGGAGAAATGTAGATTTTTTTTTTACGGATTTCTCATCGGGAGAAATTTTCGAGTGAATTACGATGTATTTTCGAGTATTTTATATCGCTAATCGGCAGCGGTGATAGTGACAGTGATGGTGAGTGATGGAGGAAGAGGTGATGGTGACGAGGAGGTGGTGGGGGCGGCAGCTGTGATGTTGACAGTGGTGAGGTGATGGTGACAGCCTTGGTAGTTATGATACAATAATGGAGCTGAATATAACGAATATGATTATATATAACGAACCTTCGTGTTATCAGTCATGTGTAAGAAAGTGAACACCAACTTGGACGTTGTCATGACGACATCTTCTTGACGATGTTCAACATGTTATTTATATATAAGGAAGCGTCAAGCATTACCACTACCCACCCCACCCTTGATTTAGTCCTCTCTCTCTCTCACACACTTTCTCTGTTTACCAAATTTTCTTCCTATTTCTCTCTGCAAGGTATTTTTGTTTCTCATTCCTCTTTTCGCCTTTTTCTCATTTTTTTTCTCCGTTCTTTCCATCTTTCATACTTTCCTTTTCCATCTCCCTGTCCCCCCTTACCTTCGCCCACGTCTTCCTGTTCCCCTTCCAGACAAGATTTGCAACCTCCCTCCCTCCTTCCCTCCCTCTCTCTGTCTCGTCAATCTCCCCAAAACCTCATACTTTTCTTGTACATTCTTCTCCCTTCTCACATTTCCCTCTTTCCTGATGTCCCTTCTCCTCTTCTTCCCCTCGCCATTATATTTTCCTCTCGTCTCCCCTCTCCCTCTTACTCTGCAGCTTTCTCTTCCAGTTTCTCCTCCTCCTCCTCCTCCCAAGAGCCCAGCAGGCCACAGGAGCAGAGCGCTACAGATATTGGCCATGTTTTATTCATCAGAGTAATGGATATGCCACACTGAGTCCCCTCTCTCAGCTGCGCTCCGAATATTCACAGCGTTGAGTAGGATTCCATAATGCTAAGCTCAGAGCAGCGCTTCTCACCCCCTCTCTCTCTCCCCCTTCTCTCCCAAGTGATCCATGTTCAGGAGTCACCCATCCAGCCGCCAGCCGCAGCACCATCGCGGTCAGAGTTTCGTAAATATCGGGAGTATAAACGGCGTGACCGGGCGAGGAAAAGAATCATAAACGATGTGACATCTATGTACCCCGGGGGACCTAGCGTCCGTTCACTCCTCTGTGAAAACAAGTGACAGTCGCGGGACACAAAGCTGGTAGGAATAGGTGCCAGGGGGATCTGGCCCTCTCCCCTCTTAAACAGCCGTGACCGGAGGGAGTGTAATGCCCCGCCTGTCTGCCGATGGATGGCCACTTCGCGGTCGAGTGTGTGACCATCTCCTCCTCCAGCCATTACCACTCTCGCTGCCCGCCACGCAAAGTTTTAACATGGCATCCACTGTATGGTCCTAGATAACGCTGTGATCAACAGACACGAAACATGTGTGTGTTCGCGCGCTTACGTGCCAGACACAACAAGAGCACACACACACACACAACACACACAACAACACACACAACAACAACACACACACACACACACACACACACACACACACACACACACACACACACACACACACACACACACACACACACACACACAGGGTATATAGGTCCCGTGTTGTGATTTATTGGGCATTATATGCACTACTTAACCACCCCTCCCCCCCCCCCTTGCTTTAATAGGCTTCGATAATTCGAGTTAATGGATGATTCAAGCGGTAGGCCGACTTTTATCTTAAAGGGGACTTATCGCTTGCAAAGGGGGACGTTAAGTAGTTTGAGGCTTGAATTACTGATATAGCTGAGTAGTTTCAAGTTTAAGTTGATGCAGCAACTTAGAGAAGACTGTTTTAACTTACTAGGAGTGAACTGAGGAGTCTGTTTACATAGATCAATTAGATTACTGAGTAACTACGGCCGACCAGGAGTCGGTCGGCCGAGCGGACAGCACGCTGGACTTGTGATCCTGTGGTCCCGGGTTCGATCCCGGGCGCCGGCGAGAAACAATGGCAGAGTTCCTTTCACCCTATGTCCCTGTTACCTAGCAGTAAAATAGGTACCTGGGTGTTAGTCAGCTGTCACGGGCTGCTTCCTGGGGGTGGAGGCCTGGTCGAGAACCGGGCCACGGGGACAGTAAAGCCCCGAAATCATCTCAAGATAACCTCAAGGTAACTACAAGTCTGAGTTACCGACGGTGATTCAGTTTGATGCTGGAGTTAACGAGGCCAGATGATTCTTAAACTAATGAGACACATCTGAGAATTGAAATAACTTGATAGTTAAGTAGTTTGAGGCCTCAGCTCATAGTAGCAGCCGAGTAGTTTGAATGAGTTAACTATGGCAGCTTGAGCAATTAGATCCTTGTACATTGCGGTAGTTTCAAGGGCTGTTTTAGGTAGTTCGAAGAACACCCACCCAAGTGCTTAGCAAGCTCGCTGGCCCGTAAGAACACTGAATTAACGGCTCCTACCAGCATAAAATTAACTACTCACAAGATACAACTGCCGTATATCACAGCCTATCGCAAATATATAAAGCTACAACAATCTATCATCGGTAACTACAACACTCCTATATCAAAAACAACTACAATCCTATTCAAAATTACAACAATCATACAACGGACACCAACAATCGCACATAAAACTGCAACAATCCTATCTCAACAAGTGCAACAATCATACATCAGCGACTACAACAATCGCATGTATAAAATTACAATCATCAAACATGAACGAATACACCTCTCACACACAAGCAAGAACAGTCTGTTTGGAGTCAATACTTACTGGAATTCAGGTCAACAAAATAGGACAGTAAGCGTTCAGTAAGCAATTACGGCAATCTAGGTTATCTGACGACATCAAGAGAGAGAGCGAGCGAGAGAGAGAGAGAGAGAGAGAGAGAGAGAGAGAGAGAGAGAGAGAGAGAGAGAGAGAGAGAGAGAGAGAGAGAGAGAGAGAGAGAGAGAGATAATGGAAATATACCATTATCAGTCTCTTCAATCTCTCCCTGTTCTTTCTCCCCTTTCAATTCCCGTGACTCTTTTTACATTTTTACACTGTCTAACGTCAACCTGGTGTGGAGAGACGGTCAGTAGCGGTACCAGAGGCAGTATAGTGTTCCTGGCAGTGGAGTAAGAGAGCCTTCTGCTAGTCTATATTCATCTTATTTGTCTAGAATAGATCAATAAGGGAACCAGTGACAGTATATCAGACTAGCTGAGTATATATACTCTAAGAACGTCTATTTTATGTTGTGCTATCCGCTCTACGTCTCATTTTTCTAAGCAATAGATTCCACGAATTAAAGCCGAATCTAAGTCCACGAATTTAAGACGAATTAGACACGAATTTAAGACCAATTAAACACGAATTTAATTCCACGAATTAGAGATACGTACAAGTTACAAGCTGCTTTGTAATAGTTTGTAAATTGGGATTTGTGTGCCAGGGGGGGGGGGGGCAGATACCGGAGCCGGTTAGGCTATCAAACGCCAATTTGCTCTGTAGAACACGCTCCGGTAATTGTTTTACAACCAGGTCCCCGAGTGTAGTTAATGGTCCAGGGAGCATGAGTGAAGGAAACCGTCATGACGTAGCAGTTCCGTTCAGTATGCTGGCGAGTGTGTGCGTGCGTGCGTGCGTGTGTGTGTGTGTGTGTGTGTGTGTGTGTGCTCACCTAATTGTACTCACCTAATTGTGCTTGCGGGGGTTGAGCTTTGGCTCTTTGGTCCCGCCTCTCAACTGTCAATCAACGCCAACGTCAATCAATGTGTGTGTGTGTGTGTGTGTGTGTGTGTGTGTGTGTGTGTGTGTGTGTGTGTGTGTGTGTGTGTGTGTGTGTGTGCTCACCTAGTTGTGTTTGCGGGGGTTGAGCTCTGGCTCTTTGGTCCCGCCTCTCAACTGTCAATCAACTGGTGTACAGGTTCCTGAGCCTATTGGGCTCTATCATATCTACACTTGAAACTGTGTATGGAGTCAGCCTCCACCACATCACTTCCTAATGCATTCCATCTGTTAACTACTCTGACACTAAAAAAGTTCTTTCTAATATCTCTGTGGCTCATTTGGGCACTCAGTTTCCACCTGTGTCCCCTAGTGCGTGTTCCCCTTGTGTTAAATAGACTGTCTTTATCTACCCTATCAATTCCCTTCAGAATCTTAAATGTGGTGATCATGTCTCCCCTAACTCTTCTGTCTTCCAGCGAAGTGAGGTTTAATTCCCGTAGTCTCTCCTCGTAGCTCATACCTCTCAGCTCGGGTACTAGTCTGGTGGCAAACCTTTGAACCTTTTCCAGTTTAGTCTTATCCTTGACTAGATATGGACTCCATGCTGGGGCTGCATACTCCAGGATTGGCCTGACATATGTGGTATACAAAGTTCTGAATGTGTGTGTCTGTGTGTGCGTGCGTGCGTGTGTGTGTGTGTGTGTGTGTGTGTGTGTGTGTGTGTGTGTGTGTGTGTGTGTGTGCGTGCGTGCGTGCGTGCGTGCGTGCGTGCGTGCGTGCGTGTGTGTGTGTATGTGTGTAAGGATTTCTACAATTTCATATTATAATTAGGTTTTGTTAGTTTTCCATCAAACAGTCGTATCATCCAAATTGTTATGGTACACGTTCTGCCAATCTCTCTCTCACCGCTCTGGGGGTCTACACACCACGATGTGTAGCCAACATACTTCAACATTCAAACTATAAGCTAAATGTTGTTCAGGTTGTGGTTAAAAATGTAGATTTTATTCACACTCCTATACATCTGTTCGGTCCAGCCAGAATGCTAACCACTTGTATCAGTTGTTAAAAATAGTTTCTAATTCTAATTCTAACAATCATATCACCCTTATTCATGGTTTGAACCCAGGTCCTATTAATTGTAAGATGAATGACCATCCACTATACCATAATTTATGTGGCGAAGTGGAAGAATACTCGCCCCCAGGCCTTGCTAGTTATTTGGTCTGCGTTTGAGGCTTGAACACACAGAATTGACTGGGTGCCAATCGTTAACAGTTAGTTCACCTTTGTTCACAGAGCAGTAATTCGATACTTGGTTGTTAACAGATTGACGGGTCGTGTTCCAGGGAAAACTAGTAGGGTTAAGGCTTACCATGAGCTATGGGAAGGGAAAGTTCTCAGCCAGCTAACAGGAGTCAGCAGTCGTCTGCTCCTGTACCCACCTGTGTGTAAAACTAGTAGGGTAAGGCTTACCATGAGCTATGGGTAGGGAAAGCTCTCAGCCTGCTAACAGGAGTCAGCAGTCGTCTGCTCCTGTACCCACCTGTGTGTAAAACTAGTAGGGTAAGGCTTACCATGAGCTATGGGTAGGGAAAGCTCTCAGCCTGCTAACAGGAGCCAGCAGTCGTCTGCTCCTGTACCTGTGTAAAAAAAAAAAAAAAGTGTTTTTCTTCGGTAATTTTAAAAGTTGACCCAAGTAAGTTATTGATTAGTAGGCGTGTGGAACCATCTACAAGACAATTTGAATTTGGAGGGTTTTAATGAATTCTTAGACCTGTGCTTGTTATGAAGACATGTATCAGCTGCATGTCAGGCGAGGAACGAAGGCTGTATGATGACATACTACCGGAGTGACAATAGTGGTGGTGGCTGACAGCTGTATGGCAGAACAAGTCTCCTTGATCCCAAGCAAATTGGACAATTTCTGGAGCCTTGAGAACCCTGGCCTCTGTATGTAACAACACAACAATATACCTACTGTATGACTGTCTCTCTCTCTCTCTCATTCTCTCTCTCATTCTCTCTCTCTCTCTCTCTCTCTCTCATTCTCTCTCTCTCTCTCTCTCTCTCTCTCTCTCTCTCTCTCTCTCTCTCTCACTCACCTCGACTGTGATTTAAGATGGCCGTTCCTCACTAACCAGGCAAGGCGGGGAGACTATTTCTCAGACGTGGCATCCCATTCCTTACACCGGGGGCCACCATCCTGCTCCCAGAAACCTTGTTGGACCGATTTTTTTGTAACGGATGGGGGGGGGGGGGGGGGGAGAGGGGTAGTTACAGGTGTGTGTGTGTGTGTGTGTGTGTGTGTGTGTGTGTGTGTGTGTGTGTGTGTGTGTGTGTGTACTCACCTATTTGTGCTTGCGGGGGTTGAGCTTTGGCTCTTTGGTCCCGCCTCTCAACTGTCAATCAACTGGTGTACAGATTCCTGAGCCTACTGGGCTCTGTCATATCTACATTTAAAACTGTGTATGGAGTCAGCCTCCACCACATCACTGCCTAATGTGTGTGTGTGTGTGTGTGTGTGTGTGTGTGTGTGTGTGTGTGTGTGTGTGTGTGTGTGTGTGTGTGTGTGTATTTTCGACTGTGCCATTATCTTTCCCACCCCTCTCTCTCTCTCTCTCTTATCTTCCCCTCTCTCCACTTTTTCTGCTCCCTTCCTATCCCATCTTCTTCCCTCTCCCTTCTTCCCGCAGCCTCCCCCCCTCTCCCTCCTACTCGCACTTTCTCTACCCCTCTCCACCCCTGTCTACCCTCTTCATCTCCACCCTTCTCTTCCCCTCACCACTCTTGCCCTCTCCCTCGCTGCTGCCCATCACCCCTCCCCTCTACGGACAGATGCGGCGTGTCTAAATAAAATATTCAGCACGATATTAAACCACAATCACAGACGTCTCTCCCTCACCCTCTCTCACTCTCTCCCTCTCTCTCTCCCCTCCATCTCTCTCTCTCTCCCCTCCATCCCTCTCTCCATCCCTCCTCTCTCTCTCTCTCTCAACCTATGAACTCTCCCGCAAAAGCGAACAAGGAAAAACAACTTACAATTAATAAAAACAGACAGAAATAATACATACATGAACACCAACAAGGTAAAGTGAACAACAAAATAGTGTGTATTACTATTTGTGTCCACAAGATCCAGCTCTTAGCTCTTGGGCCCCGGCTACCTAACTGTCGGTTGACAAATGTACTGACTCCCGGCCTATTTTCTTCTATTACACCTGCTACACATATTTGTGTATCTAACACACACACACACACACACACACACACACACACACACACACACACACACACACACACACACTCACACACACACACACACACACACACAGCATGTAGCCCGTACCAGCTGCCTAACTCCCAGGTACCTATTTACTGCTAGGTGAACTATATCAGATGAAAGAAACCCAGCCCATTTTTTTCCATGCCTCGGCTGGGAATCGAACCCGGGCCCTTTAAACCACGACTGCCGAACGCTATCCACTCGAGGACCTGCGTACTACCCTATCAGTGACTACGAGGAAGTGAGCTCTAGCTCTTATCCCCCCGCCTGCCGAGCTTCTGGTACCTGTTGCGTTATAGCTTGACTATTCAGACGCTCAACTTCTTTGTCGAATCTGCCATTAAAAGTTGAAGACGGAGGCGAGTTCCACAAGTTCTTCTCCTCGTGTCTTCCACTTGTTGACCACCCGTACACGGCACGATGTTGTTGTTGTTGTTGTTGTTGTTTAAGATTCGCTACCTGGAAGAAAAAGTTCCAGGCAGCACGGTCTATGGTGAGCCCGCTTGTACAGGGCACGAGTATTTCCTGGCGTGTCTTCCAATAATTTGTTTCCAGTTTCCATTTCTGTCCTTTTGTCCTACCATGTTTGAATTTAAAGAGGCTATCTCTGTCCATCTTGTCTCTTGTTCTCAGTATCTTGTATGTTGGAATTATGTCTCCTCTGCTTCTTCTGCCCTTCAGGGTTCTGAGGTCCAGTTCCTTCAATCTATCCTCACTGGATAGTGAGGATAGATTCCACCTTTCTACAGATAGTTCCACCTTAGCTCTGAAACTAATCTAGTTACAAACCTTTACCTTTTTTCAATTTTAGTTTTATACTTCACACGGTGTCGGATTCCAGGCCGGTGCTGCATATTCCAGTAATGGTCTAACAAAAGCGCTGTAGACTGCCTAGAAAGAGTTCTGGTTTAGGTTTATAAACGACGTTCTAATGCTCACCAGCGTCCCATATGCCGCTGATGTCACCCGAACGCTTCCTGACAGTCGATGAAAATACAATCTACTACAAAGTTTGTCCTCCCAGATGTTCCACTATTCTCGACCTGATGACCCTCTTCTGTATTTTACAAGGAATACTTGTCAATGACACTGGTCTGCAATTTAGTGCCTCCTGTCTGTTCCCTTTTTTGAATGTTAGAGCTATACATTTGGCTACTTCCAGGATTCTGAGAGATTCCTCATCTCAATTGCTTTATTGAAAACAGCAGTTAGTTGGCACAGCATCTCTGCAGACTTCTTCTGTAAGCACGGTGAGATTAATTTTGGTCCAAAGGGTTTTGCTGCATCTAGCTGCTCCAGATGTTTCTTAACCTCTTACAACGTGACTACTATGTCATCCAGTGTTTCCTCTGGCCTTTCATCCCTCAACTCTTGGTCTCCACGTTGGTTCCTTTTTTTTCAATACCTGAAATCTTTTCTCGAGATCCTCCCACATCTCCTTATGAACTTCAGAGAGACTTCCTCCTTGCTTCTTTAGCCTAATGATATGGTCTCTTATTGTTGTTTTTCTCCTTATAAAGCTATCAAACAGCTTTGGCTGGTGCCAAGTTTTTGTTGCAATGTCATTTTCGAATTGTCTCTCAGCTTCCTTCGTCACTCAGGTGCATTAATTTCTGGCTTTCTTCAGTGTATCTCTATTTTCATCTGTTTCTAGCTCTCTCTGTACCTTTTCCAAGCTTTTTTTGGTCCTCTCCTTTGTTTCTCTGCCCCGTCTTTTAAACCCGGAGTTTACTTTGTCCTTCTCACACACTCCCTCCTTGAGGGGGGATGTACAACTCCGTCCCCTTTGCACATTTCTGAGTTATAACTTACATCATCTCATGTGAAGTCTTCCCCCTTTCAGTTCTCTCCCCCCCCCACTTCAACCTCATTCAGAAAATGAGAAAATGAGAAAATCTTACCGTGACCCCATACCTATAGGTTCCAATCTTCCTCAGCAAATCTCCTGGTCTATCCAATTCCGTTTAGTCCCCATTATAACCAAGCACGATAATGCAATGGTTACTATCTATTAGTGAGGTTTCAAACTCTATCCTCTCAACATCTGCCCTATTTTAGGTGCTGAGAAGTGGGAGAGTGAGGGGGGGGGGGGGAAGGAGAGGAGGATAGAGGGGGGCAGGTGGGATGGGGTTGTATAGAAGGAATAAGGAGAAGAGGAATGCAGGGAACAAACGCAAAAAACTAGAGCAAATATTAGGGAAGAAAAGCAACAAACTAGAGGAAATATTAGAGAAGAAAAACAACAAACTACAGAATATTAGAGAACAAAATCAACAAATTAGGAACAAATATTAAAGAACAAACGCCAAATACTAAAAACAAACATTAGAGAACGAACACCACAAAGTACAAACATTAGAGAACGAACACCACAAACTAAGAACAAACATTAGAGAACAAAGGCAAGAACCAGAGACCAATGCCAGGGCCCCCACCAGCACCAGGAGCCACAAGAGAGGCAGCAGGAGAGACAGGCGTTGCAGGCAGACGAGAGATACCCTCCAAAAAATGCGCTCATTACAGCGTGCGTTCCAGTAATTTGTCACGCAATGGACCCGCGGTTGGGAAGGGATTGATCACTGTCACCCACCACCACAACACCGCCACCACAGCCAGAGGGGAGAGTGAGGGAGGGAGGGGAAGGTGTGCGGGGGGAGGGAGGGGGAAGGGGAAGAATGAGGGAGTGATGGGGAAGGTGAAGTTTTTTATTATTATTATTATTATTATTATTTTCTACCACAGACGTGGCCACACATTTACAATGCTAACCAGCATATATACATTTTCTTCTGGGAAAGTGATGGGAAGGGTGAAGGTGTGAGAGGAAAGGGAGGGGAATGATCAGAAGAAGCGCCAAGCCATTATGACTATGTAGCACTGGGAAGGGACCAGGATAAGGATTTGGGATGGGACGGGGGGTGGGGGGGGGGGAAGAAATGGTGCCCAGCCACTTATGGACGGTCGGGGGATTGAACGCCGACCTGCATGAAGCTAGACCGTCGCTCCATACCGTCCGAAAGGAGAGTTAAGAGGAAAGTGAGAAAGTGACGAGCTGAGTGAGGGGAAGATGAGAGTGGCAGGAGTGAGAGACTGAGAGTAACATGCGAGGAGAAGAGTTAGAGAGTGAGAAAGTGATGGGGGAGAGTGAGGGGAAAGGTGAGAAAGATGAGAGGCAGATGGTGAGAGAGTGAGGAGAGGGCAAAGCAGTGAGGGGTATGGGAGGGCATAGACAAGGGACAGTTATTGAGAATAGGGTGAACCCGAGTGAGGGAGTGAGAGAAGAGGGAGTGAGGGAGTGAGAGAAGAGGGAGTGAGGGAGTGAGAGAAGAGGGAGTGAGGGAGTGAGAGAAGAGGGAGTGAGAAAAGAGGGAGTGAGGGAAGAGGGAGTGAGGGGGGAGCCTCACGCCTCACAATCACCCTCCCCCCCTCCACACAGTAAACCACCACCACCTGTCCAATAAATATCGTGGTAAATGACAGTGAATTAGTCAAACTATATCAAATATAACATTGTCTCGATAAGCGGCATTGTTACGCTGCTCGTTCCTCTTAAACTGCTGTGCTGATCAAACGTGTAAAGCTGCAGTGTTAATCTGTAGTGTTAATCTGTAGTGTTAATCTAGAGTGTTAATCTGCTGTGTTAACGAGTGCCATGGGCCAGTCGGGGACGGGGCAAGTGCCAAGCTGTAATAAATATGAGCATATTAAGTTGCCTTCCCTGTGGGCCTTATGTTGGGGGCCCTTCCCTGTAGGCCTCATGTTGGGGCCCTTGCCTGTGGGCCTCATGTAGGGGCCCTTCCCTGTGGGCCTCTTGTTGGGGGCCCTTCCCTGTGGGCCTCATGTTGGGGCCCTTGCCTGTGGGCCTCATGTAGGGGCCCTTCCCTGTGGGCCTCATGTAGGGGTCCCTTCCCTGTGGGCCTTATGTTGGGGGCCCTTCCCTGTGGGCCTCATGTTGGGGCTCTTCCCTGTGGGCCTCATGTTGGGGCCCTTCCCTGTGGGCCTCATGTTGGGGGCCCTTCCCTGTGGGCCTCATGTTGGGGGCCTTGCCTGTGGGCCTCATGTAGGGGCCCTTCCCTGTGGGCCTCATGTAGGGGGGCCCTTCCCTGTGGGCCTCATGTTGGGGCCCTTCCCTGTGGGCCTCATGTTGGGGCCCTTCCCTGTGGGCCTCATGTAGGGGCCCTTCCCTGTGGGCCGCATGTTGGGGCCCTTCCCTGTGGGCCTCATGTAGGGGCCCTTCCCTGTGGGCCTCATGTTGGGGCCCTTCCCTGTGGGCCTCATGTAGGGGCCCTTCCCTGTGGGCCTCATGTAGGGGGGCTTTCTCTGTGGGCCTCATGTAGGGGGCCCTTCCCTGTGGGCCTTATGTAGGGGGCCGTTCCCTGTGGGCCTCATGTTGGGGCCCTTCCCTGTGGGCCTCATGTAGGGGGCCCTTCTCTGTGGGCCTCATGTAGGGGGCCCTTCCCTGTGGGCCTTATGTAGGGGGCCGTTCCCTGTGGACCTCATGTTGGGGCGCTTCCCTGTGGGCCTCATGTAGGGGGCCCTTCTCTGTGGGCCTCATGTAGGGGGCCCTTCTCT
Organism: Procambarus clarkii; assembly: GCF_040958095.1. Lineage (NCBI taxonomy): Eukaryota > Metazoa > Arthropoda > Malacostraca > Decapoda > Cambaridae > Procambarus > Procambarus clarkii. The sequence continues at coordinate 20,992,771 of NC_091224.1, forward strand.
GTGGGCCTCATGTAGGGACCCTTCCCCGTGAGAGAGGGCGAGATTGAAAGAGAAAGGGAAAGAACAAGGTAGAGAAGTGAGGAGACGAAGAGGAAGAGGAGGAGAGGTGGAAGAGAGTGGGAAGGGGGTGAGGAGGGGAGGGGGGAGAGAACCCCCTTGGAGCATTCGGGTACCTCATCTCTAACATTTATATTCACTTTGTATTAAAAAAAAAAACTTTTAAGTAACCTTTAATTCTTCAGAGTTTTTGTTTCAAGAAAAATTTTATATTTTCACTCCAAATTGGGAAAGCATATTTACACAATTACCTATGGAAAAAAGTCTAAACAAACAAATCAACCCTAGAAAAAATATATATATTTGTATTAAAATTCCCCCACAGGAGATATATTATTTTTCAGTTTCAATTCGTCCAGGAAGAAAAAAATATTGTGCTATTTCTATCGTGTATATAAAAGTATATATTTTGCGATTGTTCTAAACCCAGAAAAAAAATTCATTGCTAAAATGTCCGCTTCTTTTTTTATTAAAAAGAACTTTTTTTCTTTTTAATATGAGGGGAAAGTTTTTGCTCTACAGCCAAGATGACGGTTCTCTCTCTCTCTCTCTCTCTCTCTCTCTCTCTCTCTCTCTCTCTCTCTCTCT